>NC_054379.1:51019370-51324995 GCF_017654675.1 Xenopus laevis | reverse complement strand
CAGGACTACATGACGCGCTTGGACCCGACACGTCACAATGCGACTAAACGCATGCAACGTGTCGGATGTTTTACATAAAACGGAAGTGAAGGAGAAATTGCATGTTACAACTACATTGATCCGACTGTCGGATGAAAACGCAGCGCACCCTAAAATATACTGCCTGAAATATACTACATTATCATGAGTTGTGATTTTGCTGTGTAGTGTAGCGGATTTCCCACGAAATTCACAAAACTTCGAAAAACTTCTGAAACTCGAAAATTGACGCTCCTTGCAAATTTATTTGTCCTTCACTAGTGCTGTGGGATGCTTTACCCCCAGAAAGCCAGAAATATGTTGATATGGAATCATGTACCCTTATTGTAAAAGACTAGCAAATGACAAAATTAAATGTATTAAGAATGCTTTGAGCACTGAAATAGTCTTGAATGAATTGCAGTCAATTCAGGATCTGGAAATATCAGGTTGATGTACCATTTTGTTGACTGAACATGTGCAAGCCTGTTACAAAGTATTTGCTCAAAAAAACAGAGGGATATGCTCAATCATTTACTGATTTCAGATATTAAATATCCGATATATAAAAATATTTCTGCCTAACTGTATCTCTGTATGAGCTGAATTTCAAACAAACACCTTTAATTATTACATTTGTACTTCGGTTTAATTTGGCCTTGCCTTTGTCAGCTGGGTTATTTTTCAAGGGCCACTTCCTGATTAGGCCATTCTAGACTTGTGAAAGTTGGGTGTTGCTGAAAACCTTTTCCTGCCGTAGACTTCAAAATGTTGGTGTGAGAAACCCAGAGGCACAGGAACGCTCCCTTTTAACTGTCTGCGTGTTTTTTTTTTAACAAGTTTGGTAACTGTGTCATAGAACATGATGATGCATGACTAACTGGATTCACCCTTCTCCTTATATTCACAGCACAATAAGGAAATGCAGTCATGAACGTAAGCAGCCTTTCATAACGTCTCCAGACATAAAGAATGTTTATATATTGATGACACTGATGTATAGTGCACACTTACATGTTTATCAAGGATGATTACCAAAGCCTCATGACACATACTGCTCTTACTGATTGTATCATTATATAACAAATTACAGTTATTACAGGTAATTTCCAGTTTAGCTGATGTTACAGTGTTTCACTGGAATTATTATTCATTGCCAAGAAAATGTCTTGTTTGACAAAGGGGAGTCTGTTTCCTATTATATTCCCAGGAATCCTGATTTTAAAGGGACCAGCACCTGATGATTAGCCAGATAACTATGCTAGCCAGTCTGATTCCATATAGTGTGGGCATTTTCTTTCTCTATTCTAGTTTCACAATTTATGGGCTTGATTTCATCTTTATGTGCCAGTGTGATGGGCAATAAAAAGTTCTAAAGTGTCAGAGTGCCTTTCTGCTTTTTTATCCGTTCCCTTATGAGAGATGGCATAAGGGGCACTTTGTTGCCCCACAGGTAATTTCCTCTCCTGTGGGACATATGTCAAATGTCCCAATGTGCAGTTCTGTCAATGGGAATCACCACATGTAAAATGCTTTACATGTTGCCTAATCGCATAAAAATGCTTTTTTCTACATTTCCATGCAATTACAGTAGTGCGCATCATGTAAAGTGTTTAATGTGAAGCAATTTTCATTGGTCTAGAAAGGAAGCTATGTTTAGGCACTTTGTTGCACATGGAGAGACAATTTCCTCATGGGGGAGACAATTTCCAATAGACGACCAACACAGCACCCCATCTGCCATAAACTTGAAACTAGTAACTGATTAGAGTCAGCTCAAGTTAACCCTGAATTCTCAATAGCCAGATGCAGGTACCATCAGTGGTCCATCATCCACCAGGAACAGCCAGACAAAAATTCTTCGTACAGGTTTGCCATGAAATTGTGAATAAAGGCATTTTTTAAATGACAAGGTGCTGTACGAAGAATTTTTGTCTGGATAAACCTGAAACTTACATTTAGAAATCTCAGGTGGACACAAGGTTGTGTGTGTATTCTTCAAAGGTACTTGCATCCAACATGCACCTTACATTTCCATATTGTTGCACTAAGAACCCTTTTATTCATTCTTAATAGAATCCTGTAGAAGTTTGCCTATTGATGCTGGAGAGCTCTGTAGCTAAAGACACCCTAAATGTGGCAGTAACTCCAGGATTCCCTCTGTGCAACTTGTACACAATTTACAAATTAATGCTTGAGCATAGTGATCTGCTCTAGAAATTGCTACTTCTACAGGCTCTAGATTAATTGTCTAAAGCTCCCCATAGACGCGACGATTCTTCTTGCCGAACGACCGATTTTAGGGAAGCCCGTCCAATTATCGTGTGGTTAGTGGTATTCGAACGATCGTACATCTTACGATTTTTCGGCCGACATCTGTCGGGAAATTGATCGGCCAGGTCAAAAAATCTTTGTCGGTCCCAATGCAATCTCTCTATGTTTGCAGGGCCAAGCAGGCAGCTCCCCTTTGTTTTCCTGGTAAATTGGTCTTTTTAGTTGATGGTAAATTCGTACGATCGTTCTGAGAAGATCGCGGTCTCACGATCAGGATCTGATCTTTTAAAAATCTCAACATCTATGGCCAGCTTAAGCTAGCTGTGTGTTGTAAGGCTGCCATCTGCTTACTGGTTTGTAGGTGGGTGGTGCACATGGATTCCAGTTGCATGAGATTTCTGAATGTTGCACAGTAAATATCAGTTTACATTTTATTTATATTCTTACTTTTTTTTAATAATGGAAAATCCCCAGCTGCCAAGTGGAAATAGCAGTCGAAATATTGTTAGGCAATGAGAATTTTCATGTCAGTGTCAGTAAAGTTTTATTGTGTTCTTTCCAATTCATTCTAGCAATCCACAGAGCAGAGAAAATACATCTTACTATCATATAAATAGAAATAATGAGTGAATAATGAGTGAATTCAATTAGTGCTAGATTTATATTATCTTTTTTTATTAAAGATAAGCACTACCAGGGGACCTTAAATTATAAATTATAGTTTTACATGCTGGAGAGTTAAAAAAAGGAAAGGGATTTGATGTAAACAAATCATCAGGCTGCTGTGCCTGCTGTGACACAACATGTGCCAATACCAACATTCTTATCCAGTTCATTTGGCACAAGTTAGTTGTGGCTATGGATGCAAACCACTAGGGAAACCCTGGAATTGCCACCAGGTCCAGGCTGCTGTTAATTCCAGTTTGACTTCAACAGGAAAGGTGACTGCTCATGTGAAATGGTGAGACCTCTCTGCCATTTAATTTTTTATAATACAGTGTTATCACTGTGTTATAGATTTGGCATCTAGTCCAGATTTTCTGGTTCTTCAGCAACTTAAATAGAACTGTTTAGTGTAAAAATAAAAACTGGGATAGTATGTGCAAAATAAAAATAGTTTCTAATTTTCTTAGTGAGACAAAAATGTAATCTATAAAGGCTGGACTGAGCAGATGTCTAACATAACAGAACAAAACACTACTTCCTGCCTTGTAACCAATCAGTGGAAACCAAGAGAGCTGCAAAGCAGGAAGTAGTGTTTTGGCTATTATGTTACACATCCAGTCACTCCACCCTTTATACATTACATTCTTGGCGAAATAACTATATTGAAAACATTTTTATTTTGCGCAGACTATTTACCCAGTTTTTATTTAAGGTTCCTGCTTCTCCCATCCCCCACTGCACATTTATTGTAGTGTTTCTCAGTGTTTGTAGTGGTGAATTTGTTTTGAATTGGATTGTTCTCTGGATTAAGCGATTTCTCTTGCCTTGTTTGTACTGATTACCTGGTAGACCCTGCCTGGCTACAGATTTCAGATCTTCCACTTATCTTCCCCTGCCTTAACTCAGCTACCCTTACCAGCCTTGCTCAGTGTTCCACTTCCAGCTCTCAGTAACCACCCTGCTTGCCTTTCTAACAGCCTCTCTACCAGTAATTGTTATTATGGGTCTGCATAGTTCTACTGTAAGGATACCTGGTGGTCCAGTGGGCCGGCGGGGTTGCCTGCAGTGCTACCTGCAGAGACGCCTGCACAGCTAACTTCTTCTGTGAACAGATGTGCACCGCTTCCGGGTTTAATGTGCGTGTCTATGAGCATGCATCTTTTTACTTCGGCGTGCCTCATGACATCATAGTGGTTTGCCATAAAATATTTAAAGGGGCCTTAACCAAACATTCACTGCCCAATGTAAGTCTATTTACATAGTTCCTGGGTGTGATTTCCAGTTTATCTTGTCTGTTCCTGACCTTGCTGGTCCCTGACCATTCCTAGTTTGCTACTTTTCCTGACCTTTGCCTGTTTACTGACTACTCTCTTGGATCTGTTAATGTACTGCGATATTGGCATTATTGACCTAGACTACCCTCTTGACTCATGAATTTGTACTGCTCTGCCCAATTGGTATTGACTCGGCCTGTTCATTGACCACGCTCCTTGTTCCCCCTTCTTTCAATAAACGTTTGGTTCTCTTGTCTCTTTCCCTGGTCCTCTCACTATAAGACCTGGCGGGATCCGAGTAGTGAAGGGCTCCTCCCAAAGCTTAAGGCGGCTGTTATAGGCAGAAGCATGAGCTGAGGCCGGGACCTTGGGATTTGTTCTGGGTTTGTGACACATTCATAACATCTACATTGTTCTCCAAGCATCAAACATACATGCTCTTCGCCATACTGACTGAAAGAAAGTAAGTCTCCAGCTCTGTTGCAGTTATCAGCTTTGATAAAGTAACACTTACCTGATCAGTGTGTTTTAGATCTATATTATCTATATAGAAATGTATCTGCTCAGTACTCAGCTTCTGTAAGCAGCACATTCCCTCATTTTGCTCCTCAAGACTACTACTGGCTTCTAATTGGTCAAGTTATTTTCATGAAAACTATAGACGTCATCTGACACACTTTCTCCCATATGTAATAAGTTTGCACTAAGTTTTCCCAGGAGCAGTAGCCAATAACAACCAATAGGATGTTTGCTTTTAAACAGGTGAATGGTACGTTCTACCTGCTTATCAAAATGTTAGATGATTCATAATGTACCTAAGGCCTCTGTATAAAGCAATCCTCATTAACAATAGATGCAAAACTATGTTTATTTGTATGGTTAAGGGATAGTTTTAGAATACCGCACTTCAACTATTTGGGTTACACAAGGATAATATGTTAATTGAAATTGAATCTGACTAATTATGATGATAATGAAATTCATAATAAAGATAAGTACTCAAGTTGTGACAGGTTCCAGTAACCTTGTTTATACTCAGTTTAGTACTTCTTTTCCGACAATCAGGTAAAGAGAAGATACATTAGTATTCATCAGGCATTTAGTTGGCTTTTATGGCTATTTAGGCTTTGTTTCAAATATTTTTGATTCATATACAGTATACAGAATTTAGAACTTGGGCCCATCCTGTGAGCGATATGTAATGATGTAGTTGCTTGTGAGTGCAATAAGAGAATTTCTATAAGATGTAAATTGGGGGGCTCAGGGGGGCCAATAAAAGTCCCAACTGATGGTTTTTAATTTATTCTAGAAATTAAATATACCACAGAGTTAAACCTCTTCAGGGAACCATGATGTAGAATTATTTTGCCTGCTTCTGATAAACTTATCTGGCAATGGAAGGCACTCCAGGAAGATGCCCATTCCACCTCAACCAGGCTTTTAAAATCATTAAGGTTATTGTAGACAGTACTTACTCACAGGCCTATAGTATGAGCCTGATGTTTTGCTTGGTCTGGTTACAGACCATGCAAAACTGGTATAACAAATTGGAGAGCAATAAAGATCACGGAACCATAAATTTAAAGGGATTGTATAAATATATTGTTAAGCAATTTTGTCTGGGATAGACTTCCCTTAAAAGGCATTTCCCTTACTCGCCCTTTAGCAAACAACCATTTTTCCATAGGTCTGGAATAGAACAGTATCAAATTCTGATATATGTACAGTCCTGTTACATATCCCTTTTTATAAAAAGTGTCATGAATGTTCTTTAAAAAGTCAACTTTGAAAATAAAAGACATCAACCTCTCAAGCATGATAAATATTCCTCTAGCTTATCTTCAATCAAACTGTTGGAAGAAAAAAATTCCATCCTTAATAATGAATTATACGCATTTTCTAGTTCCTTCAACTTTGTCTGCTATTTTCTGAGAACTAGACAAAGACATTAATTTGAAGGCAATTTGCCAAGGAAAGGATTCTGTCTTCAGTTAATAAACATACATAACTTGTATGGATTCATTTGTCATTTTGCTGGTGTATTTGCTCAGGTAATATAAACAGAATAGCATTACATTGACAGTTTAAGCATGTTTTGTGGGGTATGCAGCGGGACAAAATGCCGATTACATTTATATTATCAGGGAGAAGAAAAATGTGTAGTTTTACTTTCAGCATAGTGTGAATGGTAGTTAATGTTTCAAGTATCAGCATAACTTCTATGTAGAATACTGTATATCATGTCTGTATAAATTTAGCTACATGATACTATGCATTACTGTTTCCACCACTTAAAATCCATGCTGTAAAAAAAGAACAGAATGCAGAGCTGCCTTTGCAGATAAAAGGATAGGCTCGTCCTTGGATGTCCGAAGGAGACAGTTCTTCTTTAGTGTGAGGATTGCCGCAGGATTTTCTGGTCCTTATGTGTATGGGGAACACAAGGAAGTCAAAGAACCTGGGAGAAAACCAAGTGGCCTGCAAGGGAACTTCGAGAGTCAGAATTTGGGGCAAAGCAGGAACTGCAAAACGCGAGAGACTGTGTGATATACAGACATAGAAGAAGAAAAGCCTTGTGGGTTTTTTGTAGGGGCTTGGGCAATAGACACTCCATGATAGGCAGGAAAGTCACCTGTATATGAGGTAGAGCTGGACAGGCTTAGGATTTTTTTTTTCTGCAATTAGTTTTTCATCTTTGGAAAAGCATTAATAAAGTAGCTCAGTTATACTGCTTTGAGCTGTCTGTGGCTCTGTTTGGGTGGCTGGAAATGTATGCAAAGGTGGATGTCCCAGTGAGACCACAATCTAACTACCTACTATTGCTACATGTGGTATAGACAGTGGCATTCTATGACTTTTTGCAACTGGTATTTATATTTTGCAGCTCTGCTGTTGGAGTTTAAACGGTTATATCTGTTTCATATTTAACCTAGCAACCAGGCAGTGGTTTGAATGAAAAAAACTCCAAAATTGTTAAAGGTGGGCTGGAATAAAATGATAAAATATACAAATCTAACCTCAGAAACCAGAATTAATTTTGTAGGGATAAATAATAATTTATAATAATTTTTCACAATTCTAAAGTCACAAAAAACATAAATAAGACCATATAATAATCTGTCTATTGTGTCAATTGCTTTATTTACCAGTAGGTCCTTCCAGCAGGCATGGGGCCATCCATTCCAATTAGAATATTCAGTTTGATCAAGTTGATCCAGGGACTGGTCCGATTGCCATCTTGAAGTTAGGAAGGAATTTTCTCCCTTCTGAGGCAAATTAGATGGGCTTCAGGTATGGGTTTGTTTGCCTTCCTCTGGATCAACTAGCAGTTTGGCAGGTTTTATATAGACAGTTTGAATTTGATGGATGTGTGACTTTTTTAACCTAACTTATGTTACTATATGTTAAGTAATCTGCCTGAAGGCTTTTAGAGTGTAGGAGAAAAGAACACCTAGAGGAAACCAACACAGGGAGAAAAGTATGCAGACTGTTATAGACAGAATCCAGTTGAAGACTCTAGTGCTCAAAGGCTGCAACACTAACCTCTGAGACACCATGCCAAGAACCCAACCTAATGTTTCATTGAACTCAGGCTGTCATGGCTGAAGAATACATTGACTTGCAGAATGAAAATCAGAGATGTCTAACTCATGGCCTCCACCTATTGTTGATTTCAATCTTCCATTAGTTTTGCCAGTTTTAAGTGCCCAGCAACTCATGAGCTGCAGATTGGATAGCTTTACTGTAAATCTTGTATATTACAATTATGCATTCCAGGTTGCTTTAGGGAAATACCACTGCTAACTCAAGGATGGCAGTGTGGTATGGCATAATGGTAAAACAGATGAGGCTTATAAAGACCTTCATGTTGTTCTTTATGTAGTGCTGAAGTGATGGCTTAATTCAAAGTTGGTATAATATTGGAATGACACATAGCTATAATACATAAACCAAACAAGCTACAATTTACAGGGTTGGGATTATGGGTAAACACAAAGCATTCTTAATACAGATGATGCCTGATGTGTGTAATACATTGCAGGCAGGAGCCATTAATCATCTTGTTGCCTTGTTATCATATGTTGCCTGGGTGCTATACTATTATTATAATACTCTGTATGCTACATAAGGAATTGATGATACCTGCACACTCTTCATGCTAATAGATCAGGTGCTCACTGCAAATGACTTAGCCACCTTCCAAATTCTGCATTCTTAAACCCAATTGCCTTAAAGGGGTCGTTCACATTTAAGTTAACTTTTAGTATGTTATAGAATCACTAATTCTAAGCAAATTTTCAATTGTTTATTTGTTTTTTTTTTAATTATTTGCCTTCTTTTCCTGATTCATTCTGGCTTTCAAATGGGGATCACTGACCCCATCTCAAAACAAATGCTTTGTAAGGCTACAAATGTATTGTTATTGCTACTTTTTATTGCTCATCTTTCTATTCAGGCCTCTCCTATTCATATTACAGGCTCTTATTCAAATCAGTGCATGGTTGCTAAGGTTATTTGAACCTTAGCAAGCACATTGCTGAAACTGGATCTGGAAAGCTGCTGAATAAAAAGCAAAATAACTCAAAAACTGCAAATAATAAAAAATGAAAACCAATTGCAAATTGTCTCAGAATATGACTTTCTGCATCATACTAAAAGTTAATTTAAAGGAGAACCACCCCTTTAACAGTACTGTGCTTCTTTACTACTTAAATGCAAAATGTGTGACCTAACACAATAGGACTACTTTTTTTTTCATTTGAATTTTTGCATACATACCTAAAATAGCATGAACTAGGCTTATTTACAGAATTACAAATGATATGTTTATTTCAAAATCTATATTAACCTTCCCTTCAAGCTGATTTTTTGCATTCCAATTTATCTGGGTGCCAGACACGAGTTTTTTCTTAAGTTAAAAGTTGTCTTTGTAGTCAAAATCAGTTCCCTTTTTTCATGTGTTCAAAAAACCCAAACAATGAAGAGAGATTAGGGCATCATTATTGTGGCCCCATAAAAGTCCCACCTAACAGCTTGTAAAAGTCTACTTTATTCTTGAAATTAAATATTCCACAGAGTTACACCTCTTCAAGGAACTATGATTTAGTGTTATATTGGCTGCTTAGTGCCAGTCGTGATAGAAGACATGATTTCTAACAGGCAGAGTTGCAAAATTCCAGTCCCTTAGTCCTTTTTTTTATTTTAAGAATTAACGCTTTTATTTTCACTGCTGCATGACATTTACCAGAACCCAGTGTGATTTAGTAACCTTGAGCATACTGTGCACTTTAATTTGTCAATTTGGGAAATTAATTTGTGGAAGAATGAGTGGAAGTCAGAGGTCAGGCAGTTGGAGTGCAGACCTGCTGACAGGTTGACTATCCGTAGGGGGCTAATGAGAACACACCACCAAGTGAACGGAACAAAGGCAGACAGATTACATTGCCCCGTTTGTTGACTGGAATCAATAACATGAGGCATTTGTAGAGGCAATTCTACTATGGTTTTACCTCATGCTGCTAAGGCAGCCATTCAAAACTTCTTTTAGGCAGAACACTAATATTGATTTTGTGTCATGAAAAAGAGGGCACCTAAACTCTTTTCTAAAGGATAAAAGTTTACGCTGAATGGTTCTGTCTCCAATGTTAAAGGCCGTGGCTTCGTTTTGGAGCAGTTCACTTGGAGAGCTGATAAGAAGTGAAGTCTTTGCTCTTGTCTAGTTAAAATAACAATGGCGGTAAATGATTTTCAGTGGAGCAAGAACCTTTGCAGATTGTTAAGCATCACTACATGATATGAAGAATTTGTTGACAGTCCTACAACAGCAGTACATTTCTTTAAAGCGCTACAGCAATGTGTAAATTCTAACATTAACATTGTGAGCCACTGCTGTTTTTTCTCATGACAGTCAAAAAATACACATCACTGTGTATGCAGGAAAAGAGATTAGGATTTTTTATAATTAAAGTTAATTGGCTTTCCCCAAATATTTCCCAACCAATTAATTTTGTGGTTCACAAAAATAGTTATAAAACGGTATAGAGCTCAAGGGATAGGCAGGCTTTTGGCTATGCAGCTATATATTCCTTATATTACTATAAGGAAAAACCAATCATCTAAATCTGTTTCTCACCTTGGTGCAACTCCCATCCCAACAGACAGCTGAAAATATGGCAGCTTGTCATTAGGTAGCATTCAAACTGCCATACATGCTTAGTGTTTTGCTGAATAGATTGTGTCATCTCGTGAGCCAAAAAAATACTGCTACCCCACATAGATACTAGTATTTAAACACCTCACTTGCCAAAGCAAGCTTGCTTAAAGAATGCCCAATAATTTACTGGTTGATGGCATTTGGTTGATAGACTTAATATTCTAGTGAGAAGGGCTGATCTTTAAACGAGTAGGTAATTCATAAAAATCTAAGGGAACACATACACTGGGAAAAAAGCAGAAACTTTCTCCAGGTCTGCTCAATCTATGAGGTTCTAGGCTTGTGCTATATTTTTTCTATTAGCTGCTGTTTAGTAGTGATGGGCGAATCTGTCCTGTTTTGCCATAAAATTTTTATATGGGCAACTCTTTTGTCTAAATGCATTAAAGTCAATGGGCATCTGAATAATTTTGACGCACAACAATTTATATATGCAAAACAATTTTGACATGCGACCATTTTTTTTTGTTGTAGCACATTTTTCCACAATGAATTTTAGCAGCAGTTTCGCGAAAACTTTTGCAGGTGCTGAAGTGTGGAAATTTGCCGCTAATCCATGCCTGCCAAATAAATTCGCCCATCACTACTGTTTAAGTGAAAACACAGAATTCCAAATATAAACTCATTATAAAGCTGAGAATACTTACAGGCTAGGTACAGTCTCTTCCTCTCATAATGTATTTATTTCTTCCAAAAACCCCAAAGTGAATGTTGAAATGTTTCCAATAGTGACATGTAAGGATGTGTTCTGTAGAACAACCAGTCGTTGTTGACACTAATATTAGTTCAAAGAAAAATGGGATTGTCAAGTAATTTACCAAGAATAAGATAAATGCAGTCATGGAAGGTAACACATTTCATATTATCTGGAGACTCACTCATTAGAATCCATCTAAAACATAATCTACATATTTTGTAGTCTGTTTATAGGATAGGACATCAAAATTCTTTCATCATTAGGGTGTTCATTCATTGTATTTCCAGTGCCAGTGCTTGTCAATCCAGTTTTGTTCTTCTATGCCTTATAGTCTATGTTGGGTGAATTGTTTCTGAAGTCCTTATAAAACAGATTTCTTAGGTGAGAACTAAATTCTTCACTACTAGAGGTGCAGACAATGTGTCATTTTCAATGTCTGGTGGTTATAACGCCCATATTAATTAGTGATCGAACTGGGGAATCCCTAAAGATTCCCAACAGTTCCAATTTTTTTAGCCCAATTATCACCCCTTTCCTGGCTGCCAGGTAACAATCTCGGTCAGCCAGGAAAGTGTTAATGAATTGACACATTTTTCAAGGCAGATAGATGTGTCAATTCTTCTGAATGTGTTCAGATTTATTTCCAGCAGCACTGAACATGAACATCAATTTAAATCTTAATCCCTAATGCAATTATTTTCTTCACAAGAAGAAATTGGTCTACACGGTTATGCATTTTAAAAAATATATATAGTATAAATAGAGTATGCAATAAGCACAGAGTATAGAGCGAGTATAGTATAAGTAGAATGTGTCCTGTTTCAAATGAATGAAATGGCAACTGCATTAAGTTGTTTAAATTTGTGCTAGAGGATATATGTGCTAAATCTATGCAATAAAAAATAGGCCTGTAGGGCGCTTTACCTATAAATGTGCTTCCTCAATGCTGAAAAGTGTCAGGGTTGAATTTTCCTTTTTAGTCTCCGTTATGTTGTGGCTCCAACGCCGATAAATTATGTTGACCCCCTATGTTCATTATCTTTTTTTTTCTCCATAACCAGTGCGTATAGTTTATTAAAGATGATTTCTACAATAAGAGGGGGTGCATATCACATTTGTTACTGAGTGAATTCTGGTGTAGGTCCCTACACATTTGGTTCTGCCTCTGGGCAGGCCTCCAGCCATGGATCCCACACCACATCGAATTTTTGTGGACATTGCCTTACCATATACGTCAGTTTTATCATAGGAAGTTACTATTGACCATCCTTATTCATGCCTTGACTTTGGGAGGGGCAGAGCTCATCCAACCAAGTAGCTTTTTCCCATAGAAAACAGAGTTCTCGGTAATGTTCTGGTTTTAATATGAGGGGCTAGATCATCCACTAGGCCAAAGAGGCAAAGCTCCAAGTAGCAGGGCCTGGGTTGTTATATACTTGACCAGGTTAGTCCAGTATTAATGGATTGCCGGACATGTCCACAACATATGAAAGTATCCGGGGCTTGGCCTTAGGGCAATTTGCATTAGGATTTCTACCCATAGCTTTAAGTCGCAGTGAGGTGATGTTCTATGTTCTATGAATAATTTTGAACTGCACCATTTTATCTCTGGTAGAAATGAGAGAATTATACAGGTTAACCTTAACATCTTCTCAAATGTCCTCGTCCAAAGAAGGACTATCCACCACCCATTTGGACCTAGCTTTCTTAAGCAGGTTGCCCAGCGTAGTTAATTATATTTTATATAGCTCAGAAATAAGTTTTTTGGGGTTGGGGTCCCATAGCCTAGTCTCCTAGGGAATCATTTTTGTTTGGACCCTCACAGACCAAAATTGAGCTACAAATGCATGTCGAAGTTAGAGATATCGGTATAATACAATGTTAGCTGGTTTAGGGTTGCTCTGAGTTGGGCCATAGTAGGGAAGTCTCCATCTATTAGCAAGGTAGCTAGGTGTCTGAGTCTCATATTCGGCCAATAATGTAAGTCTTGTAGGGAGCTTAAATGGGGGTAGTGGGAGTTGCTCCACAAGGGGGGGGGTATAGCTTTATGATATGGTGCATTACGCAAGGCTTCTAATGAGCCAGCTAGAGTAGCATGGAGAGCTGTGAGGGAGGTATCTGGATCGAGGTACAACCAATTATGAATGAATGCCAACTGAGATGCATAATAGTATAAGTGGAGGTGTGGAAGTGCTAGACCTCCTAGTTCTTGAGGAGCCATTAATGTTAAACTGTTTATTCTAGGGGGTTTATTGGCCCAGACATTTGGAAAGAGGATAGCATTGATACAGTTAAAAAGTTGTGGAGGTATCTACCCTGGAGCCTGTTGTAACACGTAGAGAAACTTGGGAAGATAAACTATTTTAAATAAATTGACCCTTTGCCACACTGTCAAAGGCAGCCGTATCCATTGGTGGACTGTTACCTTGAAGTCTTGTATTATAGGCTCAATATTGTTTGGAATATAATCCCTGAGTACTGAGGACACATACATCCCCAAATATTTGAATTTATTAACCCATTTTAAGCCTAGTGTGTCCCCCTCTGCTCTAGGGATTTCCATGGAAAATAGGGTAGATTTATTTTTGTTTACTGTGAGGCCACTAAAGACACCAAATTTATCAACTAGTTCCAATGCATGGTAAAGGGAGTCTTCAGGGATGTCCAAAAATAATAGTACATCATCCATGTACAGTGAAAACTTTTCTTCCATCCTACCACACTTTAGGCCTACCAATCTAGGGGACTGATAGATCATTATGGCATATGGCTCAATATGAAGTGCAAATAATAGGGGGGGGGGGCAGGGGGCATCCCTGTCTTGTGCCACAGAGGGAATGGCTTAGAAAGAACGACCTGTGCCTGATACAGAAGTTTGATCCATGCTATAAACCTTGGCCCAATCACCAAATTTTCCAATGCTTTCCATAAATAACGCCATTCAACTGAATCAAACGCCTTGGCAGTGTCTAGAGCCGCTAGGGTTCTAGATCCAATGTAGAATGTTTGGATCCAATGTTGAGTTTGTAGGTGAGAGAATAGGCGTCTGAGGTTAATTGCTGCACTCTTATTAGGTATGAAGCCTGTTTGATCGGAGTGAACAATTGTGGAGATGACTGATCTTAACCAACGGGATAACAGATTTGCTTGGACTTTGACATCTGTATTTATAAGCGAAATAGGCCTATATGAGTCACACAGATCCATATAAGAACAATTATTGCAGAGTAAAATGATTAAGAAAAGGACACAGATTCCTTCACTCCAAGGAAAGTTGCATGACGTTTAGGTGTGAGGTCTTCACTAAGCAGCTGATACCACAATGCCGGTAAGCCATCCGGGCCTGGGGTTTTCCCCCGGGGCCAGGCACGGTGTTGCCTCTGCAACACCATACCCCCCCCCCCCCGTTATAGGACTGTCTAGGTATGCAGCCTCGGCTTGCCCAAGACGTGGGACATTCAACGCCTGAGAAGAACTGGTCTATCTCAGCATCTGGATACTCAGCCCTGGATTTATATAGATCCGCATAGAAATTAGCAAATTTGTGAGCTATCTCCTCAGGTTCTGATGTATACAGTCCCGTGTCTTTTTGTATTCTAGAAATAAGTGTGGAAGGGTGTAGTGTTCTTGCCAAGTGCGCCAGTGTCCTGCCATTTTTATCCCCCTGATCAAAGGCTCTCTGGCTAGCATACAGTAATTTCTTAGTAGAGGTAGTTTGGGCAAGTTCTAAATTTATCTGGTCAGTTTCAAGAGCTTAATAGTTAGTTGGATTAATATCTGCACTTAGGACTTCGGCCTCCTGTACCTTCTTTTCTGCCTCATCTATAGCTTCCCTGGCATTAGTGCGAACCCAAGATATTGCAGCTATCAACGTTCCTCAGGCTGTAGCCTTAGAAGCTTCCCAAACTATGTTACTAGAGCTAGTATTTTTTATTTACTTTCCAATATGCCTTGTATTCTGTGGTGCAGGCCTCTAGTATATCAGCATTGTTCCGCCAAATGGGGGTTAGCCTCCACGTATAGTGTTGAGGGCGTGGCTTAGTGCAAAATGTGGAGCATAGTGGTGCAAGATCCAATAGGGCCCTGGGGAGATATGATATGTCTCACAGCCAGTGTATAAAATCCGTGGAGCCCATTTCCATATCTATGATCTGGAGGAACGCTCTGCATGCCTTTGAGATGGTGAAGACAAACAAATTTAAAAGATATGCAAGTATTCACACACAGAAGGGATGTAAGTTATTATACTGCAAAGCAGTCTGATTCCATAAGGCTTAGTAACACATATAAAAAACACAGCCCCCCACAGCCCTTAATACACAGCCCTCTTCCTTTAAAAACATTAACCCTTCCATATCGACATATATACTGTATACTAAATTTTTTTTATAAATAGCTAAACCCCCAAGTAAAACGTGTTATGTTCCGACACCCCTCTCACAAGAAAAGTGGTACAGTCCAACACAACTCAAGAAAATAAGTATGGACTGACACCCCCTCAAGAAAAGTGGTATGGTCTGAAACTCCCATCAAGAAAAGTAATTTTGGTACAACACCCCTCTCAAGAAAATTGGTACAGCCCAAAACCCCCTTTAGAAAATTGGTATGGTCTGACACTCCCATCAAGAAAAGTGGTACAGCCCAACACACCCCTCAAGAAAAGTGGTATCATCCAACACTCCCTATAGAAATGTGGTACAGTCTGACACTTTTCTTGGGAGTCCAATTTCCAAAACCCACCAGCACTCCCTGGCCTCTCCGATACAAGCTGGTCCGGTGCAGAGTTAGAAGGGATTGGCAACCCTTAATGAGACACGTTAGCAAGAAGAAAACCGGCACTCAGAACTCAATGCAAGCGGGCAAAGCCCTGCGTGTTTATTGCAACGTTACGTTTCGGGGGCGTGCCCCTTCGTCAGAACATAACACTTTTCTTGAGGGGGGTGTCGGACCGTACCACTTTTCTTGAGGGGGTGTCAGACCATAGCACTTTTCTTAAGGGGTGTCGGAGCATACCACTTTTGGTGTTGGACCATACCACTTTTCTTGACTGGTGTCGGACCATACCACTTTTCTTTAGGGGGTGTTGGATTGTGTCACTTCTTGATGGGGGTGTCAGAGCATACCACTTTTCTTGAGAGGTATGTCGGACCGTACCACTTTTCTTGAGTGTGGTGTCAGACCATACCATTTTTCTTGAGAGGGGTGTCGAACCGTACAATATTTCTTGAGAGGGGTGTCGGATCATACCACGTCTCTTGAGGGGTTTCGGACGTTACCCTTTTCTTGAGGTGTGTCGGAATGTACCACTTTTCTTTAGGGGGTGTCAGATTGTGCAACTTTTCTTGATGGGGTGTATGGGATCATACCACTTTTCTTGATGGGGGTGTCAGAACATAACACTTTTCTTGAGGGGGGTATCGGACCGTACCACTTTTCTTGAGGGGGGGGGGTGTCGGACAGTACCCCTTTTCTTGAGAGGGTGTCCGACCATACCATTTTCTTGAGGGGGGTGTTGGACCATACCACTTTTCTTGGGGGGGTTGGACCGTACCACTTTTCTTGAGAGGGGCGTTGGACCGTACCACTTTTCTTGAGGGGGGTGTTGGACTGTACCACTTTTCTTGAGAGGGGTGTTGGACAGTACCAGTTTTCTTGAGGGGGGGTCGGACCGTACCACTTTTCTTGAGGGGGGTTGGACTGTACCACTTTTTCTTGAGAGGGGTGTTGGACCGTACCACTTTTCTTGAGGGGGGGGTGTTGGACTGTACCACTTTTCTTGAGGGGGTCGGCCCGTACCACTTTTCTTGAGGGGGGGTGTTGGACTGTACCACTTTTCTTGAGAGGGGTGTTGGACCATACCACTTTTCTTGGGGGGGGGTCGGACCTTACCCCTTTGCTTGAGGGGGTGTCCGACCATACCATTTTCTTGAGGGGGGTGTTGGACCATACCACTTTTCTTGGGGGGGTCGGACCGTACCACTTTTCTTGAGAGGGGTGTCGGACCGTACCACTTTTCTTGAGGGGGGGTGTTGGACTGTACCACTTTTCTTGAGAGGGGTGTTGGACCGTACCACTTTTCTTGAGAGGGGTGTCGGACCGTACCACTTTTCTTGAGTGTGGTGTCAGACCATACCACTTTTCTTGAGAGGGGTGTCGGACCGTACCACTTTTCTTGAGGGGGGGTGTTGGACTGTACCACTTTTCTTGAGAGGGGTGTTGGACCGTACCACTTTTCTTGAGAGGGGTGTCGGACCGTACCACTTTTCTTGAGTGTGGTGTCAGACCATACCATTTTTCTTGAGAGGGGTGTCGAACCGTACCATATTTCTTGAGAGGGGTGTCGGATCATACCACGTTTCTTGAGGGGTTTCGGACCTTACCCTTTTCTTGAGGGGTGTCGGAATGTACCACTTTTCTTTAGGGGGTGTCAGATTGTGCAACTTTTCTTTATGGGGTGTATGAGATCATACCACTTTTCTTGATGGGGGTGTCAGAACATAACACTTTTCTTGAGGGGGGTGTCGGACCGTACCACTTTTCTTGAGGGGGGGTGTCAGACAATAACCCTTTTCTTGAGGGGGTGTCCGACCATACCACTTTTCTTGAGGGGGGTGTTGGACCATACCACTTTTCTTGGGGGGGTGTTGGACCGTACCACTTTTCTTGAGGGGGGGAGTGTTGAACTTTTCTTGGGGGGTCGGACCGTACCACTTTTCTTGAGGGGGGGTGTCGGACAATACCCCTTTTCTTGAGGGGGTGTCTGACCATACCATTTTCTTGAGGGGGTGTTGGACTGTACCACTTGAGGGGGGGTGTTGGACTGTACCACTTTTCTTGAGGGGGGGGGGGGTGTTGGACTGTACCACTTTTCTTGAGGGGGTGTTGGACCATACCACTTTTCTTGGGGGGTCGGACCGTACCACTTTTCTTGAGGGGGGTGTTGGACTGTACCACTTTTCTTGAGTGGGGGTGTTGGACCGTACCACTTCTCTTGGGGGGGTCGGACCGTACCACTTTTCTTGAGTGGGGGGGTGTTGGACTGTACCACTTTTCTTGAGTGGGGGTGTGGGACTGTACCACTTTTCTTGAGAAGGGTGTTGGACCGTACCACTTTTCTTGAGGGGGGTGTTGGACTATACCACTTTTCTTGAGAGGGGTGTTGGACCGTACCACTTTTCTTGAGGGGGGGGTGTTGGACTGTACCACTTTTTTTGAGGGGGGGTGTTGGAACATACCAATTTTCTTGGGAGGTCGGACCGTACCACTTTTCTTGAGAGGGGTGTTGGACTGTACCACTTTTCTTGAGGGGGGTGTTGGACCATACCACATTTCTTGAGGTGGGGTGTTGGACCGTACCACTTTCTTGAGAGGGGTGTTGGACCGTACCACTTTTCTTGAGGGGGTGTTGGACTGTACCACTTTTCTTGAGAGGGGTGTTGGACCGTACCACTTTTTTGAGAGGGGTGTTGGACCGTACCACTTTTCTTGAGGGGGGGGGGGTTGGACTGTACCACTTTTCTTGAGAGGGGTGTTGGACCGTACCACTTTTCTTGAGGGGGGGGGTGTTGGACCATACCACTTTTCTTGGGGGGTCGGACCGTACCACTTTTCTTGAGATGGGTGTTGGACCGTACCACTTTTCTTGAGATGGGTGTTGGACCGTACCACTTTTCTTGAGGGGGGGGGTGTTGGACTGTACCACTTTTCTTGAGGGGGGGGGTGTTGGACTGTACCACTTTTCTTGAGGGGGGTGTTGGACTGTACCACTTTTCTTGAGAGGGGTGTTGGACCGTACCACTTTTCTTGAGGGGGGGGTGTTGGACTGTACCACTTTTCTTGAGGGGGGTGTTGGACTGTACCACTTTTCTTAAGAGGGGTGTTGGACCGTACCACTTCTCTTGGGGGGGTCGGACCGTACCACTTTTCTTGAGTGGGGGGGTGTTGGACTGTACCACTTTTCTTGAGGGGGGGGGTTGGACTGTACCACTTTTCTTGAGGGGGGTGTTGGAACATACCAATTTTCTTGGGGGGTCGGACCGTACCACTTTTCTTGAGAGGGGTGTTGGACCGTACCACTTTTCTTGAGGGGGGGTGTTGGACTGTACCACTTTTCTTGAGAGGGGTGTTGGACCGTACCACTTTTCTTGAGGGGGGGGGGGTGTTGGACTGCACCACTTTTCTTGAGGGGTGGGGGTGTTGGACCATACCACTTTTCTTGGGGGGTTGGACCGTACCACTTTTCTTGAGAGGGGTGTTGGACTGTACCACTTTTCTTGAGGGGGTGTTGGACCATACCACTTTTCTTGGGGGGTCGGACCGTACCACTTTTCTTGAGGGGGGTGTCTGACTGTACCACTTTTCTTGAGAGGGGTGTTGGACCGTACCACTTCTCTTGGGGGGGTCGGACCGTACCACTTTTCTTGAGTGGGGGGGTGTTGGACTGTACCACTTTTCTTGAGTGGGGGTGTTGGACTGTACCACTTTTCTTGAGAAGGGTGTTGGACCGTACCACTTTTCTTGAGGGGGGTGTTGGACTGTACCACTTTTCTTGAGAGGGGTGTTGGACCGTACCACTTTTCTTGAGGGGGGGGGTGTTGGACTGTACCACTTTTCTTGAGGGGGGGGTGTTGGAACATACCAATTTTCTTGGGAGGTCGGACCGTACCACTTTTCTTGAGAGGGGTGTTGGACCGTACCACTTTTCTTGAGGCGGGGGGGTGTTGGACTGCACCACTTTTCTTGAGGGGTGGGGGTGTTGGACCATACCACTTTTCTTGGGGGGTTGGACCGTACCACTTTTCTTGAGAGGGGTGTTGGACTGTACCACTTTTCTTGAGAGGGGTGTTGGACTGTACCACTTTTCTTGAGGGGGGTGTTGGACTGTACCACTTTTCTTGAGATGGGTGTTGGACCGTACCACTTTTCTTGAGGGGGGTGTTGGACTGTACCACTTTTCTTGAGAGGGGTGTTGGACCGTACCACTTTTCTTGAGGGGGGGGGCTGTTGGACTGTACCACTTTTCTTGAGGGGGGTGTTGGACTGTACCACTTTTCTTGAGAGGGGTGTTGGACTGTGCCACTTTTCTTGAGGGGGGGTGTTGGACTGTACCACTTTTCTTGAGAGGGGGTGTTGGACTGTGCCACTTTTCTTGAGAGGGGTGTTGGACCGTACCACTTTTCTTGAGGGGGGGTGGGTTGGACTGTACCACTTTTCTTGAGAGGGGTGTTAGACTGTACCACTTTTATTGAGTGGGGGGTGTTGGACCGTACCACTTTTCTTGAGAGGGGTGTTGGACCGTACCACTTTTCTTGAGGGGGGGTGTTGGACTGTACCACTGTTCTTGAGGGGGGGTGTTGGACTGTACCACTTTTCTTGAGAGGGGGTGTTGGACTGTGCCACTTTTCTTGAGAGGGGTGTTGGACCGTACCACTTTTCTTGAGGGGGGGTGTTGGACTGTACCACTTTTCTTGAGGGGGGGTGTTGGACAATACCACTTTACTTGGGGGGTCGGACCGTACCACTTTTCTTGAGGGGGGTGTTGGACTGTACCACTTTTCTTGAGGGGGGTGTTGGACTGTACCACTTTTCTTGAGAGGGGTGTTGGGCCGTACCACTTTTCTTGAGGGGGGGGGTTTGGACTGTACCACTTTTCTTGAGAGGGGTGTTGGACCGTACCACTTTTCTTGAGGGGGGTGTTGGTCTGTACCACTTTTCTTGAGAGGGGTGTTGGACCGTACCACTTTTCTTGAGGGGGGGTGTTGGACTGTACCACTTTTCTTGAGGGGGGTGTTGGACTGTACCACCTTTCTTGAGGGGGTGTTGGACCACACCACTTTTCTTGAGGGGGGGGTGTTGGACTGTACCACTTTTCTTGAGGGGGGGTGTTGGACCATACCACTTTTCTTGAGGTGGGGTGTTGGACCGTACCACTTTTCTTGAGAGGGGTGTTGGACCGTACCACTTTTCTTGAGGGGGGTGTTGGACCATACCACTTTTCTTGAGGTGGGGTGTTGGACCGTACCACTTTTCTTGAGAGGGGTGTTGGACCCTACCACTTTTCTTGAGGGGGGGTGTTGGACCGTACCACTTTTCTTGAGGGGGGTTTTGGACTGTACCACTTTTC
Organism: Xenopus laevis; assembly: GCF_017654675.1. Classification (NCBI taxonomy): domain Eukaryota; kingdom Metazoa; phylum Chordata; class Amphibia; order Anura; family Pipidae; genus Xenopus; species Xenopus laevis. The sequence goes on along the minus strand of NC_054379.1, from coordinate 51,303,729 downwards.
TTGAAAGGGGTGTTGGACCGTACCACTTCTCTTGGGGGGGTCGGACCGTACCACTTTTCTTGAGGGGGGGTGTTGGACTGTACCACTTCTCTTGGGGGGGTCGGACTGTACCACTTTTCTTGAGGGGGTGTTGGACCGTACCACTTTTCTTGAGAGGGGTGTTGGACCGTACCACTTTTCTTGAGGGGGGGGGGGTGTTGGACTGTACCACTTTTCTTGAGGGGGGTGTTGGACTGTACCACTTTTCTTGAGAGGGGTGTTGGACCGTACTACTTTTCTTGAGGGGGGGGGTGTTGGACTGTACCGCTTTTCTTGAGGGGGGTGTTGGACTGTACCTCTTTTCTTGAGAGGGGTGTTGGACCGTACCACTTCTCTTGGGGGGGTCGGACCGTACCACTTTTCTTGAGTAGGGGGTGTTGGACTGTACCACTTTTCTTGAGGGGGGGTGTTGGACTGTACCACTTTTCTTGAGAAGGGTGTTGGACCGTACCACTTTTCTTGAGGGGGGTGTTGGACTGTACCACTTTTCTTGAGAGGGGTGTTGGACCGTACCACTTTTCTTGAGGGGGGGTGTTGGACTGTACCACTTTTCTTGAGGGGGGGTGTTGGAACATACCAATTTTCTTGGGAGGTCGGACCGTACCACTTTTCTTGAGAGGGGTGTTGGACCGTACCACTTTTCTTGAGGCGGGGGGGGGGTGTTGGACTGCACCACTTTTCTTGAGGGGTGGGGGTGTTGGACCATACCACTTTTCTTGGGGGGTTGGACCGTACCACTTTTCTTGAGAGGGGTGTTGGACTGTACCACTTTTCTTGAGGGGGTGTTGGACCATACCACTTTTCTTGGGGGGCCGGACCGTACCACTTTTCTTGAGGGGGGTGTTGGACTGTACCACTTTTCTTGAGGGGGGTGTTGGACTGTACCAATTTTCTTGAGAGGGGTGTTGGACCGTACCACTTTTCTTGAGGGGGGGGGTGTTGGACTGTACCACTTTTCTTGAGGGGGGTGTTGGACTGTACCACTTTTCTTGAGATGGGTGTTGGACCGTACCACTTTTCTTGAGGGGGGTGTTGGACTGTACCACTTTTCTTGAGAGGGGTGTTGGACCGTACCACTTTTCTTGAGGGGGGGGGGGGTGTTGGACTGTACCACTTTTCTTGAGGGGGGTGTTGGACTGTACCACTTTTCTTGAGAGGGGTGTTGGACCGTACCACTTCTCTTGGGGGGGTCGGACCGTACCACTTTTCTTGAGTGGGGGGGGTGTTGGACTGTACCACTTTTCTTGAGGGGGGGGTGTTGGACTGTACCACTTTTCTTGAGGGGGGTGTTGGACTGTACCACTTTTCTTGAGAGGGGTGTTGGACCGTACCACTTTTCTTGAGAGGGGTGTTGGACCGTACCACTTTTCTTGAGGGGGGGGGGTTGGACTGTACCACTTTTCTTGAGAGGGGTGTTAGACTGTACCACTTTTATTGAGTGGGGGGTGTTGGACCGTACCACTTTTCTTGAGAGGGGTGTTGGACCGTACCACTTTTCTTGAGGGGGGGTGTTGGACTGTACCACTGTTCTTGAGGGGGGGTGTTGGACTGTACCACTTTTCTTGAGAGGGGGTGTTGGACTGTGCCACTTTTCTTGAGAGGGGTGTTGGACCGTACCACTTTTCTTGAGGGGGGGTGTTGGACTGTACCACTTTTCTTGAGGGGGGGTGTTGGACAATACCACTTTTCTTGGGGGGTCGGACCGTACCACTTTTCTTGAGGGGGGTGTTGGACTGTACCACTTTTCTTGAGGGGGGTGTTGGACTGTACCACTTTTCTTGAGGGGGGTGTTGGACTGTACCACTTTTCTTGAGAGGGGTGTTGGGCCGTACCACTTTTCTTGAGGGGGGGGGGTTTGGACTGTACCACTTTTCTTGAGAGGGGTGTTGGACTGTACCACTTTTCTTGAGAGGGGTGTTGGACCGTACCACTTTTCTTGAGAGGGGTGTTGGACCGTACCACTTTTCTTGGACTGTACCACTTTTCTTGAGAGGGGTGTTGGACTGTACCACTTTTCTTGAGTGGGGGGTGTTGGACCGTACCACTTTTCTTGAGAGGGGTGTTGGACCGTACCACTTTTCTTGAGGGGGGGTGTTGGACTGTACCACTGTTCTTGAGAGGGGTGTTGGACTGTACCACTTTTCTTGAGGGGGGGGTGTTGGACTGTACCACTTTTCTTGAGGGGGGGGGTGTTGGACAATACCACTTTTCTTGGGGGGTCGGACCGTACCACTTTTCTTGAGATGGGTGTTGGACCGTACCACTTTTCTTGAGGGGGGGGGTGTTGGACTGTACCACTTTTCTTGAGGGGGGTGTTGGACTGTACCACTTTTCTTGAGGGGGGTGTTGGACTGTACCACTTTTCTTGAGGGGGGTGTTGGACCGTACCACTTTTCTTGAGGGGGGGGTTGGACTGTACCACTTTTCTTGAGAGGGGTGTTGGACCGTACCACTTTTCTTGAGGGGGGTGTTGGTCTGTACCACTTTTCTTGAGAGGGGTGTTGGACCGTACCACTTTTCTTGAGGGGGGGGTGTTGGACTGTACCACTTTTCTTGAGGGGGGTGTTGGACCACACCACTTTTCTTGAGGGGGGGTGTTGGACTGTACCACTTTTCTTGAGGGGGGTGTTGGACCATACCACTTTTCTTGAGGTGGGGTGTTGGACCGTACCACTTTTCTTGAGAGGGGTGTTGGACCGTACCACTTTTCTTGAGGGGGGTGTTGGACCATACCACTTTTCTTGAGGTGGGGTGTTGGACCGTACCACTTTTCTTGAGAGGGGTGTTGGACCCTACCACTTTTCTTGAGGGGGGGTGTTGGACCGTACCACTTTTCTTGAGGGGGGTTTTGGACTGTACCACTTTTCTTGAAAGGGGTGTTGGACCGTACCACTTCTCTTGGGGGGTCGGACCGTACCACTTTTCTTGAGGGGGGGTGTTGGACTGTACCACTTTTCTTGAGAGGGGTGTTGGACCGTACCACTTTTCTTGAGGGGGGGTGTTGGACTGTACCACTTTTCTTGAGTGGGGGGTGTTGGGCCGTACCACTTTTCTTGAGAGGGGTGTTGGACCTTACCACTTTTCTTGGGGGGGGGGGGGGTGTTGGACTGTACCACTTTTCTTGAGAGGGGGTGTTGGACTGTGCCACTTTTCTTGAGAGGGGTGTTGGACCGTACCACTTTTCTTGAGGGGGGGGGTGTTGGACTGTACCACTTTTCTTGAGGGGGGGGGTGTTGGACAATACCACTTTTCTTGGGGGGTCGGACCGTACCACTTTTCTTGAGAGGGGTGTTGGACCGTACCACTTTTCTTGAGAGGGGGGGTGTTGGACCGTACCACTTTTCTTGAGGGGGTGTTGGACTGTACCACTTTTCTTGAGAGGGGTGTTGGACCGTACCACTTTTCTTGAGGGGGTGTTGGACTGTACCACTTTTCTTGAGAGGGGTGTTGGACCGTACCACTTTTCTTGAGGGGGGGGGTTGGACTGTACCACTTTTCTTGAGAGGGGTGTTGGACCGTACCACTTTTCTTGAGGGGGGGTTGGACTGTACCACTTTTCTTGAGAGGGGTGTTGGACCGTACCACTTTTCTTGAGGGGGGGGGGTTGGACTGTACCACTTTTCTTGAGGGGGTGATGGACCATACCACTTTTCTTGGGGGGTCGGACCGTACCACTTTTCTTGAGAGGGGTGTTGGACTGTACCACTTTTCTTGAGGGGGGGGATGTTGGACTGTACCACTTTACTTGAGAGGGATGTTGGACCGTACCACTTTTCTTGAGAGGGGTGTTGGACCGTACCACTTCTCTTGGGGGGGTCGGACCGTACCACTTTTCTTGAGTGGGGGTGTTGGACTGTACCACTTTTATTGAGGGGGTGTTGGACTGTACCACTTTTCTTGAGGGGGGTGTTGGACCATACCACTTTTCTTGAGGGGGGTGTTGGACTGTACCACTTTTCTTGAGGGGGGTGTTGGACCATACCACTTTTCTTGAGGTGGGGTGTTGGACCGTACCACTTTTCTTGAGAGGGGTGTTGGACCGTACCACTTTTCTTGAGGGGGTGTTGGACTGTACCACTTTTCTTGAGAGGGGTGTTGGACCGTACCACTTTTTTGAGAGGGGTGTTGGACCGTACCACTTTTCTTGAGGGGGGGGGTTGGACTGTACCACTTATCTTGAGAGGGGTGTTGGACCGTACCACTTTTCTTGGGGGGGGGGGTGTTGGACTGTACGACTTCTCTTGGGGGGGGTCGGACCGTACCACTTTTCTTGAGTGGGGGGTGTTGGACTGTACCACTTTTCTTGAGAGGGGTGTTGGACCGTACCACTTTTCTTGAGGGGGGGGGTGTTGGACTGTACCACTTTTATTGAGGGGGGGTGTTGGACTGTACCACTTTTCTTGAGGGGGGTGTTGGACCATACCACTTTTCTTGAGGGGGGGGGGTGTTGGACTGTACCACTTTTCTTGAGGGGGGTGTTGGACCATACCACTTTTCTTGAGGTTGGGTGTTGGACCGTACCACTTTTCTTGAGGGGGGGGGGTGGACCGTACCACTTTTCTTGATAGGGGTGTTGGACCGTACCACTTCTCTGGGGGGGGGGGGGGTCGGACCGTACCACTTTTCTTGAGTGGGGGGTGTTGGACGGTACCACTTTTCTTGAGAGGGGTGTTGGACCGTACCACTTTTCTTGAGGGTGGGTGTTGGACTGTACCACTTTTCTTGAGGGGGGGGTGTTGGACCGTACCACTTCTCTTGGGGGGGTCGGACCATACCACTTTTCTTGAGGGGGGGGTGTTGGACTGTACCACTTTTCTTGAGGGGGGTGTTGGACTGTACCACTTTTCTTGAGAGGGGTGTTGGACCGTACCACTTTTCTTGAGGGGGTGGACCGTACCACTTTTCTTGAGAGGGGTGTTGGACCGTACCACTTCTCTGGGGGGGGGGTCGGACCGTACCACTTTTCTTGAGTGGGGGGTGTTGGACGGTACCACTTTTCTTGAGAGGGGTGTTGGACTGTACCACTTTTCTTGAGAGGGGTGTTGGACCGTACCACTTTTCTTGAGGGTGGGTGTTGGACTGTACCACTTTTCTTGAGGGGGGGTTTTGGACCGTACCACTTCTCTTGGGGGGGTCGGACCGTACCACTTTTCTTGAGGGGGGGGTGTTGGACTGTACCAGTTTTCTTGAGGGGGGTGTTGGACTGTACCACTTTTCTTGAGAGGGGTGTTGGACCGTACCACTTTTCTTGAGGGGGTGGACCGTACCACTTTTCTTGAGAGGGGTGTTGGACCGTACCACTTTTCTTGAGGGTGGGTGTTGGACTGTACCACTTTTCTTGAGGGGGGGTTTTGGACCGTACCACTGCTCTTGGGGGGGTCGGACCGTACCACTTTTCTTGAGGGGGGGGTGTTGGACTGTACCAGTTTTCTTGAGGGGGGTGTTGGACTGTACCACTTTTCTTGAGAGGGGTGTTGGACCGTACCACTTTTCTTGAGGGGGTGGACCGTACCACTTTTCTTGAGAGGGGTGTTGGACCGTACCACTTTTCTTGAGGGGGGGGGTGTTGGACTGTACCACTTTTCTTGAGGGGGGGTGTTGGACTGTACCACTTTTCTTGAGAGGGGTGTTGGACCGTACCACTTCTCTTGGGGGGGTCGGACCGTTCCACTTTTCTTGAGGGGGGGTGTTGGACCATACCACTTTTCTTGGCGGGGTCGGACCGTACCACTATTCTTTGAGAGGGGTGTTGGACCGTACCACTTTTCTTGAGGGGGGGGTGTTGGACTGTACCACTTTTCTTGAGAGGGGTGTTGGACTGTACCACTTTTCTTGAGGGGGGTGTTGGACTGTACCACTTTTCTTGAGATAGGTGTTGGACCGTACCACTTTTCTTGAGGGGGTATCAGACCATACTGCTTTTCTTGAAGAGTGTCAGAGCATACCACTTTTCTTTAGCGGGTTCTGGATCTTGGTGGGGTCGGACCGTACCACTATTCTTGAGAGGGGTGTTGGATCATACCACTTTTCTTGAGGGGGGTGTCGGACAATACCCCTTTTCTTGAGGGAGTGTCCGACCACACCATTTTCTTGAGGGGGGTGTTGGAACGTACCACTTGAGGGGGGGTGTTGGACCATACCACTTTTCTTGGGGGGGTCGGACCGTACCACTTTTCTTGAGAGGGGTGTTGGACCGTACCACTTTTCTTGGGGGGGTCAGACCGTACCACTTTTCTTGAGTGGGGGGGGTGTCGGACAATACCCCTTTTCTTGAGGGGGTGTCTGACATACCATTTTCTTGAGGGGGTGTTGGACCATACCACTTTTCTTGGGGGGGGGGTTCAGACTGTACCACTTTTCTTGAGAGGGGTGTTGGACCGTACCACTTTTTTTGAGGGGGGGTGTTGGACTGCACCACTTTTCTTGAGATAGGTGTTGGATCATACCGCTTTTCTTGAGGGGTGTCAGAGCATACCACTTTTCGTTAGGGGGTGCTGGATCATACCACTTTTCTTGATGGGGGGGTCAGGGCATACAATTTTTCTTGAGGGGTGTTAAAACAGCCCCCCGCGTGCTCCCCCTACATATTAATAAAAAACCTTGGTGGCTAAGGTTCCCCCATTCTTTACTTACTTCATTAACAGCCCCCAGTCCTGTCAGGGAAATGCAGACTTCAGAAGGGAGGGCAAGAGCTTAGACTTCAGTGACCAAGAAGGGAGGGCAGGTGCTCACACGCCGGTATAATTTTCAAGCTAGCAACTTTTCTTTACTGCCGATTGGTCACTGAACTGAAGTCCCAGGAAAGCTGCATGGGGATTGGTTAGACTGGAGGGGAAGTTCAAACTTGACCCATGTACCGGGACTTAGACTTCAGTGACCAATCGGCAGTACAGAAAGCGGCACCTAAGTCAGGATACAGGGATTGGATGGGTCAAGTTTGAACTTCCCCTCCAGCCTAATCAATTCCCATGCAGCTTTCCTGGGACTTCAGTTCAGTGACCAATCGGCAGTAAAGAAAATTTGCTAGCTTGAAAATTATGCCAGCGTGTGAGCACCTGCCCTCCCTTCTTCAGTCTGCAGCTCTCTGACAGCAGGGGGCCTGGCTGAACAAGAAGTGCAACATGGCTGGACCCCCTAAGCCTCAAAAACCCACAGGGCCCGGGACAAATGTCCCCCCCTGTAACTCCCTGATGGCAGCCCTGATCACAGCACATATTTTGTACCCCCCAGGAACATTACTTTATGCTTGTGTTGCTCTCCAATTATTTTTACATCTGAATGTGGCTTACAGGTAAAAAAAAAAGGTTGGGGACCTCCAATGTAAAGGGTCAGGTTATACATCTTTCTGTAACAGAAATATTTTGTTTTGCTATGAAGGTGCTACTTTGCCCAATTTTGACTCTTTGACTTTCCATAGCCCAACAGTATTAGGGGACATGGAGTAATGGGCCATTGGGTATGGACTATTGAGATGTGGCCAGCAATAAACAGCCATTTATGGCTTTTACAAAGCTACAGCAGAGACAATGCTTTATGCCTGCATGTAGCCTGTGCAGAGTAATACCATAAAAATGTTGCAGTATTTGTACTTCTCTGTATGAACTACAGAGCAGTTAGGATTGGCCACGTGTCATTGCTTGTCTGGGACAAATTTAAAAAGCATTAAAGGGGATCTAAAAGGTGACTACCAGTATTAATGTAGATATTGCACACACAAGCTAAAATCGTGGTTTCGTATTGTACACCTTGAAGTCAGTGGATTATTAATGACTCCCATTTATGTGTTGACCTGACAGGCTGTACCATAAAGGCGCTGGAACTTATGTGCACTGCTGACAAGAAGCCTCTTGCCTGTAGGAGTGCTTTGCTAAATTGCCAAAAATTAAAAAAACCTGGTGCAAAGCTAAAGCAAAAACGTGTTTATTTTTCCAGAAATTTATAGAAGCAATAAATCCCATTACAGCTCAGGATTTTCCCATTCACTATAGGGAGTGCCATACAGGTGGGCTGTAATGGAAATTTTACAGCTCTACCCCTTACCTCAAGGAAATGATTATGCCTTAGAAAGTATACTGAACATCTACAAAGATTCATGACAAAATAAACCAGTGATAATGAAGGGCAGAAAGCACTGAACTTTATATCTGGTTCAAAATGCACAATGATCTGAGGAAAAAAATAAAAATCACTTCTCAATCTTTCCACAGATTCTTACTACAGTATGAGAGACATATGACTTATGTTGACTTATGTTTTTTCCCACAATGCACCATTAATTCCATCATCATTGTGGATGCAATGCAGGAATTGAATCTGACTCAGGGTTTGCACAGCGCCATGCATCAATGGATACAATAGCTTTCAATTCCGACAGTATAATATAGATAGACCTGTTCTAAGCAAATATTCTGCTGGCGCTATCCTGCTTTTTTCCAGCCTGCAACTGAAGAAACTACAGACATAGAGAAAAAGAAGAGAGATTGATCAATGCACATTCCCTGGTCCCCTGACATATAAGTAATCTATGCAGATGCATGTATTTACAAAGACAGGGGTTTTTAGTTACAAAATTATGATCATAAGATTGATAAGCCCCCATACCACGTCAAGGTAAAACCCATATGGTGGTCCCTAACTATTTAACTCTGGTTATAATATCAAGTGCTAAAGCCTACTGGCATAAGAGCATTACCTGAAATAAAGGTCTCCTTTTTGTAGCTGAAGAAACTATCTGGTTGTTAGGGTCACAAATAAACTATTGACTGTATGGTTTTCATTTTACTGATATATTTCTTTTTTCTTCTTACTCTGTACTTCTTATATTCTGACCTTTCCTCTTCTCCTATTCATCTTAATGTAGACTTTCAAGCAGCAACCACTTGCTTTGATAATTACTTCCTACAGTTCATATGCTAAACCTAAGAGTGTTTGAACTCCCTTTGATTAGTTTGTGTGGTTCACCAAACACACTGAAAACTTTAAAAAAATATAAATGTCCATGAGACCAAAGACACAGGGTAAACTACATGGGACGTGATATTATGGCCTATCAAAGACCCATGATAACCCACTTGTAGTGATGGGCGCATTTGGGGCATTTTGCTTAGACGAAAAGTTCGTGAATTTCCAGCGAAATTTGCGAAACAGCAAAAAATTTGCGAAATGGCGCCGACATCTAGTTTTTGATGCCGCGCCCATTTTTTTGATGCGGGCGAATTTCCACGGCGGTTTCGCTAGTTTACACCAGGGCCGAATCGCGGGAATTTGATGCGAATTCTCGCCTGCCGAATAAATTCGCCCATCACTACCCACTTGCCATCCTTCCCTGCTGAACCACAGCAAGTTGCCTGAATTGATCACTTCTTCCCCTCAAAGGAATACCATTGACTTATTCTGATATACTGTAGATTTGTACAGTAAAGCCAATTTCAAAATAAGCAAAATGACCTTGATCCAGTACTACATTACACACAAACATGTCCACAATCCTCCCAAACTCTACCCATCAACCCTGCTATAATTATGGTTCATGCTTCAAGACATTGCCTCTGTTTGGCCCCCCCAATGTGACAAAGACCTCAGCAGAACTTCCTTCTGACCCCCCAATGGTAGCCTTGCTTGTGGCATCTCTGGGTTAAACATGTGCAGTACAAAGGAGAGACTTTATGCATGACAGATATTTATATATGGAACACTCCCACTATAGAAAAATTTATTTCTGCAACTGCTTCCTTGGTTCACATTATATACATCTAAATCTCTAATCGTGAACTGTACTTACTTTGGCTAGATTAATAGATTCATACCTGTCCACTTGTATGAAGCAAGGCTTCCCAATATCTTTTATACAAATTAGAAAAATACTAAACAAAGCAATGAATAGCCGTGATTTAGTAATTTTTTAGATATTAGTTGCATCCTAAAAGTTGAATAGCCGGATGGCAGTGCATAAAATTAACATTTGAGATAAAAGGAAAATCAGAGGATATTTTATGCATTCCCTTAAAAGGTAAATTGTGCGAAATCTTTCAGAGGATATATCAGAAGCGGAAATGCACCGCACAATGCAAAAACAATGCATAAAATGACTAAGCAGGAAATATTTACACATAACATGTCCTCAAACTATATATATGTCTTAGATCAGACACATCTAACCAAGCATCTATAAATGATTGCTCCATCATAAAAATATCCTAATATCCTATTTGTGGAGGTTAAAGCTGTTGGAAGGAAGTGTGTAATATTCTTTTATTGAACTAACTGTCTGGAATATTAAATTTAGAATTTAGGACACCAGTTTATTTCCTGATTCATGCAAAGTACAATAAATAAATGTTTATTCTGTTAAATCAAAAAAAATCGAATGACTGAAAGACTTGTACATGTGTCTATTCAATGATATTTGTCCATTTACCAAGATGTTTCCTGTTAGAACTAAACCCAACCTGTGATACTTTTTTTTAACCATTAAATATAATGGAATGAACACCCCATGTAGAAATGCACTAAATCTTTCATCACTAGGCATGTCTACCTCTGGGTAGCATGTACAACCTTAGATATCAGTCATAGCACACAGGAACCAAAAAACATTGCTCAACGACAGAGTGCAAGTTCAATATTACAGGTAATATCCTGTGCAACCTAACAGGAAAATTAGGTTATGAGATGAGTAAACCCTAGGGAGGTGGTCCCCAACCAGTAGCTAGTGAGCAACGTGTTGCTCACCACCCTTATGGATGTTGCTCCCAGTGACCTCAAAGCAGGTGCTTATTTTTCAATTCCTGGCTTGGAGGAAAGTTTTCATTGCATAAAAACCAAGTTTATTGCCAAACAGAGCCTCTTGTAGGCTGCCAGTCCACATAGGGGCTAACAAATTGCCAATTATATTCTTTATTTGGCACCCCCCACAGAAACGTTTTTCACGTTTACATTTGAATAAGGCTCATGGGTAAAAAAAGGTTGGGGACCCCTGCCCTAGGGTGTAGTCCATTGATAGGATTGAATGTCCTCCCACTTTGTTTCATTTTATTTATTAAGAATATTCTACGGGTATGACTATGGCCAACCCATATCTTCTGTAGCCACGCTGTCTATTAGCTATGATAAAAATGTATTTGGTATGAGAATTTCAAACTGAAAAGGGTGCATTTAAGCATCTTCAGGTCAAAATCCACTTGGTGTCAAGCAGATATTAATTATAGTCACGGACAACATGGCCAAATTTGACTTTTTTTTGAAGCCCATGGAAGGAAAACACCATGGGGCATATCTATTAACATTAGAGACAAACAACACTGGCGATGTTGCCCATTGCAATCAATCAGCAATTAAATTTGAGTAGTCATCTACACGTCATCTATAAAAAGCACAGATCTGATGTTTGTCTGCATTGATAATAAATATGTGCCATAAGCCTAGTGTCTCCACTTACAGGAGAGACCCACTTGAAAGCATGTACCATGCAAGGCCATAGTCCATGTTCTGTGTTAGCTCATGTTTGGTCCATGCCTTGGGATAAAAGACTTGATGGCACAAATTTCATTTTTTTTGGGCCCTAAGAAATAAGGGGCTTGAAATAAATTTGATATGTCATAGTAAGTTGGAATTTTTTTTTTAATTTTTTTTTTTTTTAATTTAAAATTCAATAGTGATTATCATGTAATGCTTTTACAATAATCATTTTTTTTACATAATAATATTTATATAGCTTTTATAAAAAAATCTTATATAGACTAGTATTTACTTTATAATGTCTATGATGTATATGTTTTTAGAGATTATGATTTTATACACTGTGTTCTATGTTGCTGGTATTTCCTGCCTCGTTAACAAAAACACCCTTGATTACTGGATGCCCCAACTTTATCTCTTCTTTAAACTCCAGTGAGTGATCCAGCAGAAAAACACAGCAATTTCCTGGAAGGTCAAATGGCACAAATGGATTTCTAAAACATAGTAGCAAAAATAAGTTAATAAAAAGGACGAGAATTTCATAACATGCAACCTAATACTGAATTAATCAGGATACTTGATTTTTTAAGCAACGTCCACCACTACTCTAATTAAGGGGCCTGTTAATCATGAAGTATAAAATTATTCATCCCAGGAAAAATTACTTTAAAAGCAGTTTATAATAAAGCTTTGTATTTACTTTTATGGTGACGCTTTATGCTCATGCATAAATACAGTCGTTTGGGTTAAATTAGTTTCCATCAGTCTGGGAATTCATAATTATAGCAAGCAGGCAGGAGCCATTTTGTGGACACTGTTATTAAGACAAGCCTTGTGTCATCTCAGAATCTTGTTTGTGCACCAGAATGGGGGACCTGATGTCCATCCTCATGCACTGGTTACATAATTAAATGGTTAAGAGAACGGGGGAATGTGGGGAAAGCAGTGACATCCAGGAAGTGCTGAATGGAAAGTGAAAGTAATTGTCTGCCCCCGCCTCTATGCCCACGAATGCATAGATCCTTTGCATTCATCATGTACAGGTTTTTTTCAGTGGGTTTCGCTCGAAATTTAAATTAATTCCAACAATTCGATTTTTTTTTATGAAAACTGCATAAATTTGAGTATTCCGGTTTTTCACTGTTTCAGGTTTTTTTACATTCCAGTTTTTTCATAAATTAGGAAACAATCGATTTGTGAGTTTATACGAAGTATAAAAACCTAACAAACTCAACCTTTGTTAAATAACCCCCATAAACTCAAATTTCCATAAATGCTACCTTCCTTGGCTGTTATATTCTGAAAAAAGAAAGGTAATGCTATATGGAGCAAAATGTTTTTCTTGGTGAGCCAAAAAGTATGTGCACTCCATTGCTTCTACTTGTAGGAGATCTCTTACCCCCAGCAGGGTAAGGGTTAGGAAAGTCAAAATTGTGATTGTAGGTTGAGATGAGTTCCTACAGATCCCATTTGCAATGATACTTGTTGCATGGCATGTTCTACATTACTATTTTTAGTAGGATGCAAAAGTAGTTGTCACATGGTAAGCCATTGCTTTACAATTTTGTCCATTTATAAACTGCACCAAACTTGCAACAAAAATGGTGATTTATTAACCTAGTCAATGTTGGCCCCCCATATAATGTACTGTTGCTTCAGGGTACATTCACACACAACCCTAATCACAGACTTGTTCATCAGGGATAGGCACAAACATTGGCAAAAATAGTCTGACCAATCACTGTAAAGCTTGCATAAATCATGGATGAGTGTTTGAAAAGATGAGATCAGTTTAAGTTTTAGTAAAAAAAAGGGCACAGCATTTTAAGCAATAGCACCAGAACATTCAGTGCTAATTTGAGCAGATCATGCTATGATCTTATTAAAGACAAGGTCACATTGAAGAATAATAAAAGTAATACATACCGTATTTTTATATGCCAACAAAATGTGGCAAACATTACATAAAACAACGGAAATACTTTTTTTGTGTGTTTTTGAGGAAAACAAGTAAACTAATCGCTTCAATGTTTACAAATTAAGCACATGTTGTGGTCAAAGTTGTCAGGTGTTAAAAACAGCATTAACAAGTGATTCTTTTGCACAATTTGCACTGAGCTTTAATGTAGGTTTACTATCAATTTAAAATGATGTTTTGTGTGCATGGGGGCGAGAATAAGAAACACAGGGGCCATAAGCATATCTGAGGAAACACTGTCAAGAAGTACAAATGTTTAACTTTTTGCCATAGGGTATGCAGACTGTGTTGACAATGTTTTTATGAGTGCCAGATGATAAATATCAGAGAAATATGCATATGCATTTCCAGTTCATATTTGGAGGGTATGTGGGCTCTTAAGGAATAGCTTTCTGTATTAAGGTTAAATTTTAAACTGGACTATTGAAATAAGTAAATTCCAAGGGGTTGTGGGTTCACTTAAAAAGAAGGCTGAAGCATAACATACTGCTTCTAATGGTTACTAGCAGCTGTTATACATAAATAATTATGGTTTTGTATGAAGTCTGCTCTCCCATAACTGGTCAATAAAGGGGAAATGTGCCTGACAATTAGCTATAGACAATGACAGGCTGAGAGATGGTTTTGAACTAGTCTTATATATATTGCTTTATGATGAATGATCATAAATAATCATTTAGCAAAGTTTTGTATCAAATCAGACGACCTTTAGGCTATAATATTACTCCTAACACATAAACAGTCCCAGATAACTTTCAGTTGTGATTTTTATAGGTATAGTTTCAGCCTTGATAGTTATTTAAGAAGCATAATCTCATGTGATAAATAAATTTAGTATCTTTTCTGGCACCCAGTTGTTAAAAGTGGTTGTAGAAAAGCAAAAGACTCCATAGATCCCCTTGGTTACTGTGCAACCACTCTAAGGGTGGTGGCGCACGGTCCGATTCGTTGCCCAGCGACAAATCTCCTCTTCTTCGGGCAACTAATCTCCCCGAAATGCCTGAAATAGCCGGTGGGATGGCACTCGGAGAAGAGGAAATTTGTCACTGGGCGACTAATCTCCCCGGAATCGCTGAGTCTGCCACCACCTAAGTAAAAATAGATATAACACTTTTGATAATGTTATTTGTAGGTCAGGTTGTGAAAGACGTTTGGAACTTGTCACACAAACTCAGATTTCAAGAAATGCTACTTCCTTTTGCTGTTACATTCTGAGAAATTTTGCAGAAAGTTACTGCTGGATGGAGCAAAATATTTTTCTTGGTTAACCAAAAAAACAAAGTCCATTGCACTGCATTATGTAAAAAACAATGTCTATTACAAAATGTACAATTGGATTAAAACATGGCTTCAACAAAAGCCCAGTCTAATTTCTTTCAGCATAAATTGCCCCAGCAGTCTTGGACTGAGGGAAATAAAAACCAAACACATGACCCTCCTTCATTTAGTAAGAGACCTTTATGGCCTTTTTAGAGTAAGATGAGTTCCCATAAATCCTATTTTAATGGTTGGAATATTATAAAACATTTCATGGTATGCACAGTTTTAAAAGTGCATTTTCTGCCTCAAATTTACAAATCATTTACTGCATTGCTATTTTTAGTAACTTGCAAAATTATTGGGGGTTTTTTGCTCCCCCATAGTAGGTCTTGCATTGCAGTTAATCAAATGCTCATTGTTTTCAATGTCTTACTAAAAACATTAATGTTATAGCTCATAGTTAAGCTACTGCTGATGGATCAAATAAAGTTGTTTTTGTGGGCTGTACAAGCACATAGGATCAGACAGTTCAGTCTAAAAAGCACTTGAACACATTCTTTTAATTCCTTTAGACAGGTAAGAGCTGACAGCTGAGTCGCTGATATGTGTTACATGGCCAGGGAAATCTTTGCTTGTCTTATTGCATAACCTTAACAAGAGGACTAAAAGGCACTGAAAAGATATTTTTGCACATATTTTCATCAGATAAGTCAACATTTGTCAATGTCAGCAGAGTGAAACTGAGAGGGAAAAGTCATTCATCATTTTGAAAAATGGAGGGAACCCCAGTGTACATTGGCACATGGAAGAACAGGTTCCATTATCATAAAGATTTATCAGAAATGCAGAAAGGAAGGAAGCAATTCCGTTGTGCATGGACCCTGAACAAACCCAATCTGTGCAAGATTTAGAAACCTTCTTCACAGTGATTTAGTCACTTGAGGTTCAATAGCAGAATGAAATATTTTGCACGTGAAAAAAAATACATATATAACTATATGCGCACACTAAATAGGACAGCTTGGAGTCTTGATATTGAGATTCTATATAGATTCAGGATATAGATACAAAATTATCAGAATAAGGGCTTTGCATGCCGATGGTTGGGAGGGTCCAAAAAGTGTAATACTGGACTGCCATCAGAAATCCTGGGGCCCCTTACTGCTTAGTTGGCAGGGACCTCTTGGCAGGGTCCCAAGTTATCAGTTTAGTGCCCGTATGGGCCACCTTGGGTCTGTGCTCTGCCAGCTAAGTAAAATAGGACCCCAATTAAAAAAAAGCATTCATAAATACACCTTGCCCAGAGCATTGCAATCATGCCCAATTAACCCAAAAATGCACTAGAGCGTTTGCAGCAATGGCATTTTCTAAGGAATTGTTGATGAAATACCCCCACTGTTTCTTTAACTTTTTCAGGGAGCCCAAATTAAGTCAGAGAATCGTGTGACTCCAGAAATTTGCTTAAAACCAATTTTTTTTGCTATATTCTATTGTATAAATACATTTCCCATAAGTATAGCCAAACATGAAGACCACCCTAAGCAGCAGGGTGGTCAGTTTTAGGCTCCTGACTCAGAGGATGGGAACCCCTCTGCTAAAATGATAATAACACCTTAGCTGTGGCCATAGAAATATGTTTTTAAAGGAGAACTAAAGCTTAACTAAAGACGTAGGCTAGAAATATTGTACATCATTTTTTTGGCACCAGCCCAAGGGAACCACAGCCATTTAGCAGTAAAGATCTGTGTCTGCAAAGTAGCTCCTGGAGTCCTGGTCTTCTTTTCTGCTGATTCACTGTCACCGCTTAGGGACTGACTCAAAATATAAAGTACACATACAATGTAAATGTCAAAGTATAAGGCTGATTAGTAATTAATACAGATAATTACTACATGGCAGCACAGAAACCAGTGCAACTAGCATCAGAATTTAATAAACAGCCCTGTAGCATCAGCTTATATTACAGGCCAACCATTTTCTGCTTGATAATTTCCGATGAACTCTAATCTTAGTTTCAGAGCCCACTGAGCATGATGGTGACCCCCTGTGACAAGTTTGAAGTCCTTGCTGCTATTGAAAATATGAGAGTTTAGGCTGGTGCAATAAGTTCAGTAAATTTTTAGGGTTTAGTTCTCCCTTAACTTCATTCTGGGTTAAATGGTTGCAGTATTTCTCAGAGTGACAGTAAGCACAGTAGGTACATTTGAGCAGTCACTCTGCAATGTTCTTTATCCTAATAAAAATAGAAAGACAAAAAAGAAATTTAACCAGATTCCTTCCCTTCAGATTACAGAACATAAACTGATGTTTTCTATTAGTAAACAGGATTATATATTTTGGCAACAGACACTAACGTACATTCAGCTGAAAGCATTTCCTAGGAGACAGCAAGGAAGTTGCAATTAAGGAGAGACAAATGTCACTTCCTGTTTTGAGTGGTATGGCAGTGGGTAACAAAGGAATTAACAAGAGATGTGATCAGACTTTTCTCAAGGAGAGAACAGGCCAGGAAACAGAGTTTCTGGAATACTTTTTAGCACCTCTTTGCTTCTCTCTTGTATAATAGCCATACGTTTTTCCTTTTGATCTTTGTTCCTTTTGGCTTTCCATTTTAATAGCATGACTATGCTTGTTTTATTGAACCTTATTTTCTTTCAACCTTATTTTGCCCATAACCGTATAATCTCTTGAGACAATGTAAGTTTTAAATTGGAGGGATATCCTGAAATAGCTTTGTTTTTGATTGTATAATGCAAACAATACATATACAATACTTACTGAAAGCATTAGCAAAGTACAAAATCTGGGATTGTGCATGTATAAATATATTTATAATCATTGCATAAGTATTTCTCCCCCTTGGATATTTCCATTGAAACGGTTGATGCAAAAGTCCTGATGAGGAACTTTCTGCAGGTCTTAAGGTTGAGTATTTTCAAGCACAAGTGGAGAACCTTCCTGGAACATTCCCACCTATATCTTCCATCTGGCTTGGTCTTAATTAAGAGCTTATATATGAAAACTCCACTTTGTCCTCTGCTCATTTATCCTTTCACATTTACAGCCCAACCATGGATTTTAGCCATCTTCCATTGATGTGCATATTCTTTAACCTTTATTGTATACCTCAGCATTTATAGATATGCCTTCTCAATTTTATACCCAAGCACCAAAGTTTTCTAAATAGTGGACCGGTTCAGTTTTCAGTAACCAAAAGCCAACTGTCTGGTGACATATTGCACATAGTCACTTGTTCTGCTTTGCTCACAGCTCAGCCCAAATATTGAATACTGCTCCAGTGGAGCATCTTAATCACCCTGCTTTGGGAGTGCCCCCCCTAGAGTCTTTAAGTTTCATTTAGAACAAAAGTCAAAAATATAATGTCATCAGATACCAATAGGCATGGGGGTAAATAATAAGCTACTATGAGGGTCATGTAAAAAGCTGTAACGTTTGCTACAGGTCTGATTACCAACCAATCAGCATGTAATAGCTAACATTTGTTTGCGGTGAGTTACTTGACACCTTTTGTTATATATGGTGAATTATCTCTAATTTTAATTTCCATACAACTAAGCATATTTTGGAAAATTATTTTAAACACATAGGGACAGACAAATGCGGGAGCTCACCACAGAAAAACTCTATTCATTCCTATGAGATTTTTAGTAGTGATGGGTGAATTTATTCGGCAGGCACAAATTTATGGAGGATACCCGCGTTTTGCCGCTGGCGAATAAATTTGCGAAACTGCCGCCGGCATCTGTTTTTTGGACATTGGCGCATTTTTTCCGGTGAATGTGCGGCGGCATCCAGAATGCCGGCGTCTAAAACGAGACGACAGCAGCGTTTTTTGGAAATTTTTCCCGTTTCACGAATTTCACGGGACAAATTCGCCCATCACTTATTTTTAGAAGCAGTGCCTTTCTACTTTCAGCAGGATGTATGTTGCATTGTGTCATGATTCATGCAGCATTGTGCCATGACGCACATGACACTGCATCAATATGCACACAATGCATGTGACATTGCACAGCGATTATCCACTGCTCCATCCTTGGAGCCTGACATGGGAGTAGTGCAAGTTCTTTTGCTCCTTTCTGGAGGCGTGTCAATTGCTTCTGCAGGTGCTGACAATGCTGGAAATGTGCAAATTACTAAAAACATGGTGGCTTTGCACTTTAAACTTCAACCATCTGAGCCATTCAGTATCTGAAATAAGTTGCCAATATCTTTTCTACATTAGCTTTTGATATGTCAACTGAATCCATCCCACTGTAATAAGAAAATTTGCAACAGGTTTAGTCCTTTCTCTCAAACGCAAGTTTTAACAATTATTAGTTAGTCCGTATAAAACCATGTTACTGTGTATCTTATTTGTTGTCCATTACCTGGCTAAATCCGTTCCTTTCAATTACTTACATACAGTATTTGCACTATATGACAATAGATAGATACATTGTTGCCTGTTACCTTTGTTTCATTCAAATGAAGATCAATGAAATCATAAAAAAAAAACCTTAATAGGGAACTGTGGTCCACTGAGCTGGCATCACATCATCATTCTTTGTCATAAAACAGGAATCCAGAATGCTCATTTGCTAATGTGTGGTTTATTTGACAAGAAAGGATGCTGCAATATGAACGTTCTTGTTCCTCTTTCCTTGTGATTCTTTCTGATGAAATTGTATGGCTGTGATAAAAATATTTAAACACTTTGATTCCTATGAAAATTACATATATCACATCATCAAAGTATCAAGCACCATTGGATAGATTAGTTTATTACAGGAGATTTCTTTCCTGCATAATTTTGTGTGCTGCTGTATTTTATAAGTACCAGTGAAAACACTATGCCACATTTTTTTATGACGTAGCTTTTTAAATTTGGTATAGTTATGTAATTACACTAGGCCATGGCATCACCTCTGCATTACTAGTTTCCTTACATTCTACCTTGGTAAAGCAGGCAGTAATAACAGTAGATAATAAAGCAAGATAGGAATACAATATTGATTAAACGATTATAGTTAGTTCTCACCTTGTATAGGTATGGGACCTGTTATCCAGAATGCTCAGGACCTAGGGATCTTTCCATAGTTTGCATCACCATACCTTAAGTATGCTATAAATTATTTGTATTTTACTTAAACCAAATAGGATTGTTTTGCATCCAATAAGGATGAATTATATCTTACTTGGGACCATGTACTGTACAATATACTGTTTTATTATTACAGAGAAAAGTGGAATTATTTTTAAAAATGGATTATTTGCACAAAATGGAGTCTATGGGAGATAACCTTCCCATGAATTCAGAGCTTTCTGGATAACGGATCCTACACCTGTATATGGTATATGCAAAAGAACTTTAATAATTAAAATAATAGAGGGTTGGAAGTTATAAGTTTTAAAGAAAGTTTGGCAAGAATAAAGAGACAATTTTGTTAATGTCTTTAAACACATCCAAGGTCAGTACAGCATTGTGATCTCTAGTTATTTTGTTTTTTTTATTTTGTCAGGATAAATAGCATCCTTTGGTGTAATGTAATAAAAGTAAAAAACTAGGGATGCATCATTTTTGGATTTTGACGAATAATGAATCCTCCACTTTCAGCTGAATACCAAATTCAATCTGAACCCTTATTTGCAATTTGAGATAAATCAAAATGAGATCACCGTGACCTGTATTCTCGAGTGGACTGTAATTACATTGCAAAGTTCAGTAGTAACCACCACATGGAGTATGTCCTCTTTTTATAGGAGTTTCAAAGGGTCTTGGGGCAGCAGCAGGGCCGTATTAAGGCCTTGGTGGGCCCCCCATAACCAAGAACATTTTTGAAGCCGGTCCCGCCTCCCCGTGTTTCCTCCCTCCATCTTCCTCCCTCCCTGTGTCCCCTCCTTCCGTCCTCCTCCCTGTGTGCGTCCTCTCCCTCCATCTTCCTCCCTCCCTGTGTCCCCTCCTTCCGTCTTCCTCCCTGTGTGCGTCCCCTCCCTCCATCTTCCTCCCTCCCTGTGTCCCCTCCTTCCGTCCTCCTCCCTGTGTGCGTCCCCTCCCTCCATCTCCCTCCCTGCATCTCGCCCCACTCTTCTATTTTTCGGCGCAGTGGGCCCCCAAAAGCAGTGGGCCCTGGGCAGACCCACCTTAACTTGCATTATTAAAGCGGCCCTGGGCAGCAGCACCTGAGCCCCCTCAAATGTTTGGAGAGTCATACTGCTATGCATACTGCCCTCATGCTGCTAAACTTTTGGCCTATTTCATGGTCATTCCCTATTTCTATGAGAAAAAGAGGCTAAATAGATGGATTAATGGATTGTTGTATGTATAGAAAAGAGACTAGAAGAATAGAGGTTGTAAAGGAAGAATAATAGTACTGAGAGTGGGCCCCTGGTCTAAGGTTTTTTGGGGGGCCCCTGGTGTCCCAGTCCAACCCTGCATACTGCTTGTATGAATATTATGTAAAATGTGTGAAACCAGGGATCTCCGGAGAGATTAAATCGAGTCATTTGATCCTGCCGTGTTTTAAAGCAATTATAAAAATACAGTCAAATACTTTAGTCACTATCAGTATCTAATAGTTGCTTTCTGGGTAATTGGATCCCAGGCTTACAGTAGATCCTTGCTCTAGATTTCCCCATAACTGCAGCATTGTAGCTTACATGAAAACTAACAAATTTATGAATATATCATCTTAACTGGCTAGACAGGCTTTTTCATTTTCAGGTCATGAAGTTTAGATGCTGCATACCAATAAATGATGCCAAGAATGAAAGAGATTTTCATTTTGGCAAACAGACTGCATTCCCTTCTTTCATGAATTGGCCTTTCCCGAAAAAACATGACACCATCCTCCCTCTCATTAAGTGGACTTCCGAAAAAAAATGACAGGGGAGGATGGCTACTACAAGTGGATATTATTAAAACATCATAAAAAATGGTGTTCTTTTCATTAAGCTCAGTGCCAGAATTATATTCTCAGTGCCAGAATTATACTATCTTCCTACAGCAAAATTTAGGAGCACAGAAAGTTTATGCAAAACTGTCTTGTAACCAAGCAGTGTATTGCAGAAGCTTTAATGGAACATCAGGGACAAATCACAGCAATCTCTAATGATGCCTGTATAAAAAGAACAGAGGCGCCAAAAGAATAAATGGATATAAACGAGTTTAAAAACCAAAACTTGGTAATCAGAGGAGGCAGTAGTGGACTTACCTCCTCCAAGCAGACACAAAACGACTGTAATTAAGCAGTCAAAATTTATTAACGAACTCCAATCAGTGCAACGCGTTTCACGGGCTCAGACCCGCTTCTTCAGGCAATAAACATAGGAGTTACAGCATCTGGCAGTAGTATACACACTTAGCGCCTCTAATGATGCCTAATCATTTCTCTTCATGTCAACATGTACCTCCTTCTAATACAGTTCTAAGTTTAACTGTCTGGACCAAACACTATTGAATTTGGTTAAGTGTAAGTGAAAAGTGCCCGTAACATGTACTATGATGAATAAGCAAATTACTTTACATAACTAATATTTAAGAAACACTAATACAGAGGAAAACATTATTTGCACATATGTGAAAATATGCTCAAACATTCCCATGTATAGATTTATATTTTCTTAATGCCATTGATTACATTGTGCAAATCTTCACAGTATTGAAATAACTTGTCTGATAACTGTTTTTGTGATTGTTGCATTATGTGTATCGTATCTGTAGAAAAAAAACTTACAAACATGCCTGAATTCCACAGAGGACAGATCATTTGTGTGCTAAGTTATGCAACATTCAGAAAGGGCAGGAAGATGGCATCTGCTAAGAAGAAATCTGGTTGAACAGCAAATCCGTCCACCTGACAGAGAAAAGGGCTGTTTAAAAATAGAATCAACAAAATTACTGCTAGTCAAGTAAGCATAGGAATCAGTATTCATCTTAAAGATACTTGCCCTATTTACTTACAGAAGCAAAGTCCAAATAATTGGCACAGTTCACTAGACTTTTTTTCCATCAATTCAGAGTTGTTTTCTAGCATAATTGGAGAAGTGGAGCAAAACTTTGCAGCAGAGAATTTGGGGGCAAAGTTTTGTGCTATTTCGTTTTTAGATGCTCCTGCATCAACATGAATATGAAGTGGGTACCTCTCAAATTGCACAACAGGTTCAAGTAAGTGCAAGGTGTTGTCTAAAGCTGGCCATACATATGGAGATCTGCTTGAGGTTTCCAAACAGCATTAACCAACCGATGCAGTCCTCTATCCGACTGGATATTTAAGACCCGGAAATCAACATCTGGCTGACTTTCGGCCAGATATCGATCGGGGAAGCCCATTGGAGGCAGGCCCAGATTTGTGGCGAGGTCACAAAGGCCCGGGCGTAGGGTGGCAGAATTGCAGGGGTGTGCAGCTCCGCAGTGCTCCACATGTGCGCTTGCTGGGAGAGGTGTGTGGGCGGCAGGCACTAGGACCGCTCAGTCTCGCCACAGTCAGTCGCTAGGGTCGCGCGACTTAGGGGCAATAGTGCTGCAAATCCAGCCCTGATTGGAGGGCCCCATACACTGGGCAATAAGATGCTGACTTAATCTGCCGGCAGTTTATATCTGCTCTTGTATGGGGGCCTTAAATTATTGTTTTAATCTAAAAGGAAGCAGAATATTCTTCATGGGAGTTTAGGATATGTATCTGAAGGCTCCTTGTGTATTTGATAGCTACATACTATGATATGGCAACACATGCTAAATGTAAGCATATTAAAATATACCCATGGGAGCAAAATAGTCATTATGATTAAATATGGCTGTTTAGTTTTTTGGTTCTGGAAGGATGTACTCCTGTTTAAATCCAGGCATTCATTCAATTTAAGGAAACCACAAACAGGCTTCCAGACAATCTGATCAGATGAAACTCAGCTGTACAGTATATTATCTTCTGTCCAATTTCATAGGTGCCTCCTGCAGAGCTAACACAGTGTGATGGAGACTGGAGGCTTCATTAGAATTCCTCCGCTGATAGCTGATTATAGCATTACAATGTATCTAAAAAAAGTCATAAAAAGTGATCTTCACTGTAAAAGGTGTTTTCTTTTTAGTGGCTTATAACTTCAAAATAATGTTATTGTCAGTATCAAATATTTATAAGGCATCCATCTGGCAGAAACATTATCATTTATAAATTGTATTTGTAACTGTTAATACTGTATACAATGTGAATTTTGGGTTACGGTAGGTTTTATTGTAAGCAATGAACTGATATTGATAGCTCATGCAGTGAGCAAATGTGTTAGCTTCTTATTTGTGATGCATTGAAGAACTGGCATATTTTAATGTTTGATACAGAGATATCCATGGACTCTAATATTGTTTGCTACACAAATGACGCACAACAAAAATAAATGTTGCTCAAAATATTTGCAACAAAAACATTTCACAAATTTTTCATAGTTTTTCAGCGTAGGAAATGGGACAAATTCACTCATCACTATACAGAGCTACTAGAAAGATAATTTAACATGTCACATTTGATGTAAGCGACACAAATTGCTCCAGTGGGTCAGAAACAAAGGTGTCAGTTTATTACAGTGTATTAAAATTGTCTGCAAATCATCAGCTATTGAAATTTTTTAGTACCCAAATTATCCCAGTGTCTGAGTTTTCTAAAGAAAAATAGTCTTGCAGTAGCTAATTATGCAATTATGCAAAGGCAGAGGTACTTTGGATGGTGTTACACTACCTGTGGGGCATAAGCACTCATGGGAAGGGGCATTTATGGGAGCAATTCCTTTAACTGGACTTTAACATGTAGCATGGGCAAGTCCCTATGTGCAGATATTGTTATGTTGTATTAGATGCCTGTTGAATAATCCTTTTCTTAATAAAGTGTCTTCTTTAGTTGTGTCCATTGCAATCCATTAGGTGAGCATACAGGACAATTTAGTACCAGGTTTTTTTCTGATGGTCAGCAGGTAGATGCCCTATGCATTCTGTGTAATCCTGACATAGAAGAAGAACAAAAGGTTAGAAATGGTTTGTTATGTAATAGGAACGTTAACACAGTTTGCACCTTTTAAATGAATCTTTTTCATTTTGGTCAGTTTAGCTTACCTGCAGTGTATATGGCTATTTAGTGTGGATACAGGATCCAATATATGCAGGACTGTAGGGCTTAAGCATCTTTTTACTGAGAGGCACACAATAAACAAGAATATTTCTGTTTACTCCATATGTGTGTGTGTGTGATTCAGAATACTGATCACATACACAGTTATATCAGCAAACATATTACCATTAGAAAGCAAGGAGAATAGAATAGGCTTTGATTCTTTGCCAACCACTGCAGGGAGTCATGTAACTCCTGCAGTGCTGAGAGACACACCATAGATAACGGAGCCAGTCAGCCTGTATGGCAGGAGATATCTTATATAATCCTGACTGGAACATCTTGCATGCATATCAAACAGGTAGGAAGGGACCATATGTTTACATTTATAAACATACAACCAAAATGGGATATCAATGATATCGAACATCCTCACATTCAATAGTGGCAGTACATTGTTTCTTACAATAAAATAGTAATATGAAAGAACTGACCTTAATAAGTACTAAGTAGTGATGGGCGAATTTATTCGCCAGGCGCGAATTCGCGGCGAATTTGCGCGTTTCGCCGCCAGCGAATAAATTCGCGAAACGCCCGCGAAAATTCGCGGCAAAAATTCGCCGGCGTCAAAATTTTTTTTTCGAAAAAATGGGCGCCGGCGTCAAAAACGGGCGCTGGCGTCAAAAACGAGACGCCGGCGCCATTTTGCGAATTTTTCGCCGTTTCGGGAATTTCGCGCGAAATTCGCGGATTTTTCGGCGAAGCAAAACGGTGCAAATTCGCCCATCACTAGTACTAAGTATAGCTGACCAAATAATGCTGTTGGGTAGTGGGATATGGGTCATAATGTGTACTGTACTGTGGTGTGATGCACTGAAGGGTGGATATGAATTGTACCATATTGAAAGTTTCAACCAACACTGATAAAATACTTAGAGGCCTATTTATGAAAATTTGTTTTTGTGTAATTCTAGACTTTTTTTCTAGTTCCAATAAACTCACAATAAAAAATATGAATGTTACCTTATTTGTGAAAAAATCCACATGTAAAATTGTGGAAAAAATCTCAAATATCTCAAATTTGTGTTTTACTTCTAACATTAAGTGAGTTTACTAGTTTACTTTGGCTAGGACAACTCCAATTTCAGTTTTTTTTGTGTTTTGTTTTACTTTCAACAGTGCTACGTTTGTAGTATTTATTTAGGGAATACAGTGTATGGCCTTTACCTGTTGATATTAACCTTTGTTTAGCAGCTATCAGCTATAAAACTATATTCATTACCATATATATATATATGTAGCTTTGGGTTTAAGAGTGTATATTGAGGGATAAATAAGAGAAAAGGTAGGTAGCACCTCCCATTGATAGAGATGTGAAACAAAATGGTGGTGTGCAAGGTCGTAAATAATATATAGTGATAAGAAAAAAGAAAAAAGTATGACCCATATAATTGCACCTTCCCACCCTGCTTAGTTGAATTCCCAGAACAAAAAATAATAATAAAACGTAACTTTTATTAATTACATCCTAAAATTAATATGAGACAAATTGAGTATAAAGTGTGTATTAAAACCAAGGTTAGGTGAGGAAGCTGTAATTGACTCAAGGTCGACAGCTACTAGACGGTATTTGGAAGTTGGAATAATGATGTGGGTTTTTCAAACACAGTGGCAGTAATTAGCCCACATCTATCCCAACCGTAATGAAGTGCTGGTGGCCCACTGTGTATATACGTTCGGGTGGGATGTAGGGTACAGTTTGATACAGTATATTGTGGCAAGTGGATCTAAGTCCTGTGCCATAGACCTTATTTAGGCAGTGTGTCCCCGCTTGGATACATTCGTATCCGAGTGTGGTTATGTTGGAGCAGGAAGATTTAACATGCTCCAGCACGCACACCTTCCATAAGAATTGGTGCGTTGCTAAACGGGAGGCAGGAAAATCTGCCACATTAAATCTGCCTATTGCTTCTTAATTAGGAAGGCTGACAGATCGACCAGCATGGGGCTATTGTCTAATTTTGCTCCGATCGGTATAGCAGTGAGCGTCAACGAAGGAGGAGCAGAACCCCGTATTGACTTAGCTGCCGACTTGCTACCGAAGCCCCCTTCCTTCACCAGTACCTTAAGACGTTAGTGTGCCGGTTAGTCCCGCACCGCCTTACAGGTACTCTGAAACGCTGAACAGAGAGGTCCAGCTAACGGAGCGTTGCACTGACGTATCTTAGCAACCCGAACCTCCCTTCCACCCTTCCGTTTAGCACCAGTTTCCTTATTCTCCCGTCCCTACCTAACAGTTAAAAAAGAAGAAATTGCTCAAAGCGCCTGACGCGCGTTTCGCTTGCTCAACTGCAAGCTTTGTCAAAGGCTATTTTTTGGCGCTGATAGGGTGCAGGTTTAAATAGAGAGGCACATGCCCCTCAAAGTTTGAATTGGCCAATCTTGACACAGGGGGTGGGACTGTACATTACACAGTATGTCCACCCCATGCTTCTAAGGAGAACTTGTAATTAGTGTCATTTGGCATCAATAGTTCTAATACAATGTAACCAGACAGTAGCAAACTGGGGAATCTGAATGGTGAATTAGTAACATATATAGAAATGACTAGAAATATGTTACAAAGAGCAATCATCAAATACAATTGTAATCAGGGATTAAGTAATATAGGGATACAGACATAGCGACAGTATAGTGGGAAGTCAAATGAAAATATTCATGGTGATGCTTTCATTGAGACCCTGTGGGCTTAGAGTATTGATTAGGAAAATTAATTCACTTTCCTTGGAGAGAAGAGATGTCTCCAAGTCCCCTCCACGGATCCCAAGATTGATATTAAATAGACCAACCGCATGTAATCCCTTACTCATGCTGTTATGTTTATCCATGAAATGTCTGCTCACTGGTGGAAGTTTCTTATTAGCTTTTACCCAATCTGAGGCATTGTCAATGCTTGACACATGCTCAAGAATTCTTCTCTTAAAAGCTCGATTGGTTTTGCCTATGTACATTTTATTACATGGACAAATTAAAAGATAGATCACATTGGTCGTGTTGCATGAAAAGTAATGTGTCACTTTGTATGGTTTACCGAATCTATCTGTGACCTCTGTTAAATTGTGTATATACTTGCATGCTTTACATTTTCCACATGGAAATGAACCTGTTCTTCCAGGTTTTGTCTTATGTTTGGAAAAATGACTTTTAACCAAACGATCCCGTAAATTTGGAGCTCTACGGCTACATAATTGTGGACAGGAATCTATTGATGTGGCCAGAGTGGGATCAGTAAGTAATATATGCCAGTGTTTCGTCAGAATAGAATTAATCTCAGGCCATTGTCTGCAAAAAGTGCTGATAAATCTGGTGGGTTGCTCCAATGAATTATCAGATTTTTTTGTCTTATTCAGTAAGTCATTTCTTTGTGTGTTAAGTGCCCTAGAATAGGCTTTTTGGATTATGGAGTGAGAGTAACCTCTTGCTTTAAGTCTCTCTGTAAATTCTCTCGCTCTCAGTTTAAAAGGTAGCCAGATCTGAACAGTTCCGCCGTAATCTCAAAAATTCGCCAATTGGGATTCCCCTTTTGGTCGAGATTGGGTGATGGCTCTGAAAATGTAGTATGGAATTGGTAGCGGTAGATTTGCGAAATAAGTCTGTGGATATTGTACCATCTTGATTCAAAATCAATGTAATATCTAGGAAGTCCAGCTTCTGGTTACTGATCGTGTGTGTCAGCCTAATGTTTAGATCATTGTTATTCAGTACCAGCAAGAATTTCTCCAGACATTCCCGGCTACCGGTCCATAGGAAAACTAAGTCATCAATATAGCGAAACCAAGTGGCTATATATTGGGTAAATTGGGACATCTGATCTCCAAATACCCAGGAAGCTTCCCACCAGCCCATAAATAGGTTGGCATATGTAGGTGCGAATGCAGCTCCCATGGCAACCCCTCTTACTTGCAGATAAAACTTATCATTAAATACAAAGAAGTTGTGATTTAAGCAGAATTGGGTTAGTTCAGTCATGAAATCTATATACTGGCCATCCCAGTTGCTTTCAGTCTCCATGAAGAATCTAACCGCCTGTAGGCCATGTCTGTGGGCAATCGATGAATATAAAGATTCCACATCACAGCCCACCAAAAATGTTCCAGATTCAGTCTTGATGTCTTGCAATTTAGATAGCAAGTCCCCTGTATCACGAATGTATGAGGGAAGATTAATAACGAAATTCCTTAGTTTGGTATCAATATATTGACTGGCTTTCTCACATAGATTCCCATTCCCTGATACAATCGGACGACCAGGTGGTTTCATTAAATTTTTATGCACTTTAGGCAACATGTAAAAAGTCGGGGTGGTGGAGGAGGTGTTAATCAGGGCTTTATATTCACTTCTAGTCATCAGTCCTGTGTGGTAGCCATCCTCAATCAGACTGTTGTACTTTGTCCTAAATTTCTCAGTAGGGTCACAGTGTAATCTGTGGTAACAAGAGTTGTCATTCAATTGCTTAAGTGCTTCTGTCATATACAGTATGCGTGGCCAAATTACCACGTTGCCGCCCTTATCTGAGGGTTTGATAACAACATCGTCCCATTCGGAAATTTGTTGAATAGCCACCCGTTCCTCCCTAGTGAGGTTATCTTGGCCTTGCCTAGGCAAATTCAGAAAATCGTTCATGACCAACTCACAGAACACATTGACAGCGGAACTGGTGTGTCTAGGTGGCATAAAACGACTCTTTGGTTTCATAATGCCTATTGGTGTCATCTGTTCTGTCATTAGGTCATTGAGATCTGAAACTGCCTGATCAAATGTGCTTTGCTCATGGGAGGATGATTCTCCTAAATCATGTGGATTGAGAGGGCTAGGTATGCGTAGAAGGGGATTAATCGTGGATTGCATCTCAGCAGGTGTATCCTTATTGAAATATTTTTTGAGCAAAAGCTTCCTACAGAAAAGGAAGAGATCTTTATAGAGACAGAATGGGTTGATATCAAAGCTGGGTGAGAAGGACAGGCCCTTAGTTAATATCTGATTTTGAATATCAGTAAGGGCATGTTCACTCAAATTAATCACAGTTAATTTCTCTGTGTCCTTTTCCTTCTGTATTGTCCCCTCTCCCAATGGTTTTGACGCGGATATGCCCATCTCTCCCGATTTCTTAATTCCCTTCCCCCCTCTCCTAACCCTCTTCTTTCTTCTTTCTGGTATTACCAGACTGCTGTGAGGTTTCATCCTCTGATTTATCAGATAAGGAAAGATCGCTCTGCGAAGTCTGCCTTCTACTTGTAGCTTTACGTCCCCACTGAAAAATGGTACCAACTGAATAATCGTGCATGTCCCGAACAAATTTCTGTCTTTTCTTATCTATTGTATCCTGCACCATTCTATCAATCTCAATATTAACTCTGGACATACGTAAGACAAATTGTTCATTCTGGGAAAATTCAGACATTTGTTTTTCAATCTCGTTGATTTTACTTGTTAGGTTCTTGACTGTTTGGTTCTCATGTTCGCATGCTAGAGTTAAAAGTTGCATGGAGCATTTATGTAACGTATCCTCCCACCTTTTTCTGAAGCTATCATCGTGAACCTCAAAGGTAGGTAGAATTTTAATACGGAGGCCACGTGGTATGATATTATTCTCCATATATTTATTATATGTGGATACAGTCCACCATGATTTAGAGAGTTTGATTTGTTGTTGCTGATAGCTTCTAAGTGTAGCCCTCCAATTACAATCCTCTGCTGGAACAGCCCTGTCCATATTAGTGGTAACTGAAAACACATCTGACAGCTGAGTAGACCATTTATCAAAACGAGATTGTAAACTCGGTATTGGAGCGGCCATAATTACACAGCTAAATGTTAAGAGCCTAAATTAGTAAACCAATGTGTGCTAAACCCAGAAGCCCCAAATTTTGGGGAAAAGATTTAAGATAAATAAGAGAAAAGGTAGGTAGCACCTCCCATTGATAGAGATGTGAAACAAAATGGTGGTGTGCAAGGTCGTAAATAATATATAGTGATAAGAAAAAAGAAAAAAGTATGACCCATATAATTGCACCTTCCCACCCTGCTTAGTTGAATTCCCAGAACAAAAAATAATAATAAAACGTAACTTTTATTAATTACATCCTAAAATTAATATGAGACAAATTGAGTATAAAGTGTGTATTAAAACCAAGGTTAGGTGAGGAAGCTGTAATTGACTCAAGGTCGACAGCTACTAGACGGTATTTGGAAGTTGGAATAATGATGTGGGTTTTTCAAACACAGTGGCAGTAATTAGCCCACATCTATCCCAACCGTAATGAAGTGCTGGTGGCCCACTGTGTATATACGTTCGGGTGGGATGTAGGGTACAGTTTGATACAGTATATTGTGGCAAGTGGATCTAAGTCCTGTGCCATAGACCTTATTTAGGCAGTGTGTCCCCGCTTGGATACATTCGTATCCGAGTGTGGTTATGTTGGAGCAGGAAGATTTAACATGCTCCAGCACGCACACCTTCCATAAGAATTGGTGCGTTGCTAAACGGGAGGCAGGAAAATCTGCCACATTAAATCTGCCTATTGCTTCTTAATTAGGAAGGCTGACAGATCGACCAGCATGGGGCTATTGTCTAATTTTGCTCCGATCGGTATAGCAGTGAGCGTCAACGAAGGAGGAGCAGAACCCCGTATTGACTTAGCTGCCGACTTGCTACCGAAGCCCCCTTCCTCCACCAGTACCTTAAGACGTTAGTGTGCCGGTTAGTCCCGCACCGCCTTACAGGTACTCTGAAACGCTGAACAGAGAGGTCCAGCTAACGGAGCGTTGCGCTGACGTATCTTAGCAACCCGAACCTCCCTTCCACCCTTCCGTTTAGCACCAGTTTCCTTATTCTCCCGTCCCTACCTAACAGTTAAAAAAGAAGAAATTGCTCAAAGCGCCTGACGCGCGTTTCGCTTGCTCAACTGCAAGCTTTGTCAAAGGCTATTTTTTGGCGCTGATAGGGTGCAGGTTTAAATAGAGAGGCACATGCCCCTCAAAGTTTGAATTGGCCAATCTTGACACAGGGGGTGGGACTGTACATTACACAGTATGTCCACCCCATGCTTCTAAGGAGAACTTGTAATTAGTGTCATTTGGCATCAATAGTTCTAATACAATGTAACCAGACAGTAACAAACTGGGGAATCTGAATGGTGAATTAGTAACATATATAGAAATGACTAGAAATATGTTACAAAAAGCAATCATCAAATACAATTGTAATCAGGGATTAAGTAATATAGGGATACAGACATAGCGACAGTATAGTGGGAAGTCAAATGAAAATATTCATGGTGATGCTTTCATTGAGACCCTGTGGGCTTAGAGTATTGATTAGGAAAATTAATTCACTTTCCTTGGAGAGAAGAGATGTCTCCAAGTCCCCTCCACGGATCCCAAGATTGATATTAAATAGGGACCCTATGTAAATAGACAACAATAAAGTAAACTTGTGTGAGCCTTTTGTTCCCATTTTTATTTTGTTGTTTTTATTCTGACCATTGTTTACTAAATTACCAAGGGACAGATTTATCATAATGTGTTATTAGAACTCACTACAGAAAAATTCTCCCACTTTCCATTCAATCCTATGGGATTTTCCTAGTGGGAGAATTTTTCTGTGGTGAGCTGTAATCTCACATTTTGATAAATCTTCCCCTAAAACTGTATACTAAAAATTAATGCTCTGCATAACTTGCTGACACAATGCGGCCAATTTCTGAATGCTGAAACTTTTTGGCTCGAGCAATCAAGGAAATCCACCATGAGTTTCCATACTCATGCTAGGTTTCAGGCCAAAAAAGCTTGGCAGCTTTTAGGTGAAACTCATAGTGGTTTTCTTGATGATTGAACCAAAAAACTCATGCAATCATAAACAGATTACTATAATGATAAAATGTTTGTGTTTGAAATTTGGCAATATTGGAGATTTAATAGGATTGAGTGCCAAAGAATCCTGATGAATTAAATCTGAAACCCAAAAAATCCAGAAATGTCAAACATGATGCTCACAATTGACTTAAAATAATGTAATATTTGTGTCAATTCTGTGTATAACAGATTTTCACAGTTTTATGAATTATTTTCCTTTTCCATGAGCGATGGGGTGTATTGTACCTGTTTCCTGCTGTGCCATCTTTTGTTTACATATCTTTTTTAGTCGTATCTCAGAATCAGGAAATCTTATACCTAGAAAAGGGGGAAATAGTAAAATAAATAAAGATTAATAAAAAATGATAGGGGACTAAAGAATGCATGTCTAAACAAAAGGGCTATAAGCAATATCTTGAAATCATTCGATTCGCTCACCGCATAATTGTTATATGCAGTGAGCCAAGTTATTGCCAGGTTGTATTACCGGCTGGATCATATTTTTCTGAGTTCAAAGTTACTGTCAGTGTCGAACTTGGCTATCTAGGGAGCTCAACGGGCTATGACCTCAAGGACCTCCCTCCCTGTGCCACCTCTGAGAGTGGACCTGGGTCAGTGAGGCCTATTGAGTTTTCTCAGTATCCTGATGGCCCAGTCCAACTCTAATTACTGTATGTAGTTGCATTAGATAAATATATATACATACTCACAGAGTCATGTTAATATAAACACACACACACACACACACACACACACACACACACACACACACACACACACACACACACACACACACATATATATATTGTGACAGAGTGTTTGGAAAATACCACTGTCTTGCAGGAAAGTACATGGAAAAGAGTACATTTAGACTGCAAGATAGGTGTTGCAAAGGAATACTTGGCTCAGGTAGGGTTAATATTCCCTCTCAGCCAGGTAATTAAGTGGCAGCTGAGAGAGGATCTACCTGACCATGTAAAAGGGCTGTGTGAGCATAGCTCAAGGCTCTCCAGGGAAGTGAGGTGCTGTGAGAGACAGAGCTGGGCAGAAGGGTCTTTTCTGCCAGCAAGAGAGTTCCAGAGCTTGGAGCCTAAATCCCTTGTGGGGAAAGAAAGAGGAAAGGACTGGCAGAGGCTAGTGAGTCTGAATCCCAGGAGGGTAAGCCAGCAGGGCTGAGTGTGAAGCCCAAATACTTCAAGGTACAAGAGGGTGAGAGTTTCCCTTGATGGTGAGCGACCAGAGGGGGGAAAACCCTGAATGTTTTGCAGTGTATTTACTGAACTGTACCCTGCATGTTCTACAGTGAAGTTGAACTGTAACCTGAACATTTTTCTGTTGCCTTTTTGTTGGGAATGTCCAGTGCTTAATAAACCTGTGTTTTTGTCCTAAACCTTGGTGTCCCTGTCTCTAAGCTCCAAAATCCTACGCTACCTGCCTTCCAAACGCTAATTCCCCCATAAAAGCTGTCACAATATATATATAGGCCCAGATTTGTGGCGAGGCCACAAAGGCCCGGGCCTAGGGTGGCAAATTCCTAGGAGCCTCTCAGCCACTCTATAGGGAGCAGCAGGGACATGCAGCTCCTCAGTGCTCCGTTGTGCCTGTGCCCACCAGAGCACTGGGGGGGGCGGGTGCTAGGACCCCTAGGTCCGCCAATAGGACCACTCGGTAAAAATGATGGTTGATCCCAATGTTATTAATAGGGAAAAAAGATAAATATATAGGAAGACGGGTATTTTTTTCTGGAAAAGGTGGCAACCCTTCAGCCTAGGGGCGCCCGCCACTGAAATCCGCCCTGTAAATATATATATATATACCTTATAGACCTTAAAGTCACTACAACCTTGCATTTTGTACTTGTCCAATAAGTCATCTATGCCATAACCTTGCTGTGCACACGTAGAACCATTTGTGTTAAATCAAGTGAATATTCTATTCCTTAGTCTAGTGGCCACTTTCTTGTTCTTTTGTATGTGACAATATATCTCCTGCTATCTGTCTATAATGTCCTCTTTCCTTCCAGAAACATCTCTATATGTACCTTAAAAAGTATATTGATGTCAGAATAAAAATGTTTACACTGTGTAATATTGCATAATGTACAGTAGCTTTTGAAAGACACATTGCCACTTTTTTCTGTTTCCTTTCAGGCACATAACAGAGGCTCTCTCTTGCTTTATGGCCTGGATTCTACTTACACACTCCAGATAACAACCATTGTCCCATAAGACAAAGCAGGGTGGATTTCCCTTTATCTGAAAGGTTCGCTTAACATATTGTCTACACTGCTGCTTGAAAAATACTTTAATATAATAATATGAATGAAACAAATGAGAAATTCTAAATACAGTATGTGAAATACGAGGCACTAGTGTAAAACAAAATTATGGGTCTTTTATAATAAATATGATAACATATTATTATAATAATAATAATTATTTTAGGATACAACTACAGTATGTGCCGACAGTATCTCTTTTATTATTTCCATATAATACCAATAAGGAACAGTTTCTAATATCTTGTGTTTAGCTTTGTCTGTATATTGGACCTCAGTCCTTTTCAGGACCTTGCAGTGCTAAAGAGGATGTAAAAGCCTCACTTTGCGAGTATGTCAGGAAAGACAAACTGCTCAGCACTTTCAAAATACCTTTGTCATTAAAATGAGATGGTTTAAATTAGAAGAGAGGACATTGCATGTCACATCAGTTAATAGCAAATGCATATTGAGTTATTAACAAAGGAAATACAATATCTCTAATATGCTCTGGACACTCTTTTCATCTAAATGCTTAACTGATTCACACATTTGGTGCACAGATAAACTACATACACATTAACCAGATTCATTTTACAGTTCAAAGACTTACCTAATGCTGTAAAAATATGTTGGTTTCTCTTTAAACTTCCTGATGCTCCTCATCTACTTTGCGAGTAAGGTTCATGATCTCTTAGCAAAACAAACAGAAAACAATTAAACTGCCATTTTATCTGCTTGCTTGTCCTACTTTTTTCCCACAGCTTTATGAAAGTACAGGAACATAAAGGTTTACAAAGCTGAGCATCATCTTACAGCTTACGCTAAGAATAAATAATTATATATATATATATATAAATCTATTAAACAGAATGCCCCGTATAAAGGGGTTTCCCCATAATCTGGATCTCCATAACGTAAGTCTATTAAAAATCATTTAAATATTAATTGAACCCAATAGGATTGTTTTGCCCCAATATGGATTTATGCATCTAAATAACCATGAAGTACAAGGTAACGTTTTAATAGTACAGAGAAAAGGGAATTAAAAAAAATATTATTATTAAATTATTTGCTCAAAACTAAGTCTATGGAAGATGGTCTTTCCATAAATCAGAGCTTTCTGGACAATGGATCCCCTAGCTGTTTTACAGTATAAAGGAAATCATTGAACAGAAACTAGAATTATTTGCTTAATATGGACTCTATGAAGGAGATGGCCTTCCCATTATTCCGAGGTTTCTGGATAATGGGTTTCCATATAAGGGATCGCATACCTGTATACTGTATATTAGCATCAACAAGCACATTTATCTATTGGGTTTATTCTATTACTACAAATAGTTATCAGAAAGTTTCTGGTGAAGGAAAGGAAAGACAATTTAAAAAAGAAAAATCAAATGTGGCAACTCATAAGGGGTCATTTACTTACATATGTGCAGTGTTCAATTTCAAGTACAATTTCAGAACCTCCATGTTTTTTTACCAACAATGAAACATTTTTCCCATAATTCCAATGTCTTTGTGGCCAAGGGCTATGTGCCTGATGCAATTGGATCTGATGCATGAAAACAAATGCGTTGACATCAATTCATACATTCATCTTAAATCTAATTCTTTAGCAAAAGAGTGCCAGCATTTTATATTTGCACAACTCTTTTCTAAAAAGTTAGGCAATAAGTCTAACTTTAGAGGAGCCAGGGCCTTCACCAGGGGAAGCAGAAATCCCACATTGGTACCTTTACTAGTGATCCCATCCATCTTCAGCCAAAGGGGCAAATTTAGTAAAGGGCACTTTAGTGACTAACGTTGGTGAAAATTCTGCAGATTTATTAACGGTCACTGGCATAACTTTGCTAGCGAAGTAGACTCTAGCACTACTTAGCATTCCTACGCCAGATGAAGTTTCGCTCTGGCGAAAGAGCGTTACTTCACAAATTCACGAAGATGCAGATTATACTGAACGTGTTACCTCTTGCGCCAGACTTACCTTCACCACCTCAGACCAGACGAAGTGCAATAGAGTAGATAGGACTTCCTCAAAAAATAGTTCCAAAGTCCCAAAAAATGCTGGCGACTTTTTAATTTCTCAGGGTGATAGGCTGCAAAAGATCGTAATTTATTTTAGGGTACCCGGTTTCCCCCCTACATTTCCTTGTGTAGTGTAATGTATTTGCTGCAACATATACATTCATTGAAATTTAACTTACCGCCATATGCAAATTACCCAACGCTAGTGCAACTTCACTTTGCTTGCCGAATTAACTCAAGCGAAACTTTGCCATCCTTCGGCGCCCTGGACGCAACTTTGCATTTTAGTGAATTTTCACCTGGCGATGTGAGCAAAGCTGTCGCTGGCAAATTTCCGGAGGTTAGTGAATTTACCCCCAAGTGGAGAAGAGGCATGTGCAGGGGGTTAAAAAGGTGTGTTGTGTCTGCCACCTCAGACATGAGTAGTAGATGCACCCACTTAGAGCAGCATGGTGTATCTGTTTTTTTATTTCTTTTTACAAATGCAATATTCTGCCTGTTTTTGTGTTTCGTACTACAGGGCAATTTCTAAAGGAAGCTTTATGTCTCTAAGGGCAATGGCTTCAGGGAATTTTAACTCAGAGATGTCAAGCAGCCCCATGTCATTAGGATAAAATGGATTTACACTGGGTACTTTGAGACTTTATTTCATGTTACCATTTAAAATGAATTCAGTTTTGAAAAATCCAAGGCTGGTTCATAATCACCCTAATGAAACGAGGTTACTTGATATCACTGTAGTACAGTCGTTGACATCAAGTTTAATGTAGATTGCATTTTTCTTTCTATAGTGACCCCTCTGTGCTCCGTTTCTATTCGTTGTAGTTGAGATCCCATGAAAACAATGAAACCTGCTACAGGTGATTATCTATAAGTTGTTTGTGCAGCATTTGCTAAAGGTCAGAGAACAGTGTACACTTCTCATAGTTACATTTAAGTGAGCATAAAGAAGAAGAAAAGTTCAACTGTTGCAAAACCCTCTACTTGTTGATTTAGAGGAAGGCAAACAAAAGGAACGATAGGTATCACTCCTGACACTAAAATAGCAATTAAACACCCTGGATTACGAACTACTGATTTTGATTTATTTGTCCTAACTACGTAAGTCCTTACAAAAATAATTTATTTCTCATTTACTAATAGAGGTAACAGGCCATGTTTGTTCCCCAACAATGAAGCATTTTCAATTCCAAACAATCACAACCTTTGAGGCAGACATCTAGGGGCCTATTTAAGATTGCTCATGCTTTTTGGCACACACAATCTTTAAGTAAACTCCAGGTGAGTTTTTCGGGCTGA
This sequence comes from Xenopus laevis, assembly GCF_017654675.1. NCBI lineage: Eukaryota > Metazoa > Chordata > Amphibia > Anura > Pipidae > Xenopus > Xenopus laevis. Next base: position 51,265,400 of record NC_054379.1, on the reverse strand, counting down.
AAAAGCTCTGCAATTTCCATAATTATACCCAAACTGCCTTTTGGAATGAAGCAGCTTTTAGGTTTCTTCAAAGCAATCTTAAATAGCCCCCCTTAGTGTAATGTACACGGCTTCCTGCGCATTATATACTGTATTATTCTTTTACAAGCTGGGCAATGAATAAAAGGCCTGCTTGGTTGCTGTTGACAACTGCACTGCAGCTTAGCACCTATGTTCGCTTTGCTATTGGTTTTGGCTCATAAACCTGACCCTGTGCTGCAACCTTGGGTGTTTTGTTTGTATTAATAAGCAAAAACAAATGCAATAAATGTTCTATGGAGAGTAAAGAATGACCCAAAGATTGCACCACCCCATTTGTTATTCCATGAATCCCATGAACAGAAACGTAAAACTTAACCTTTATTGGTATGTATTAAAATGACCCAAGGGTGAAAACCAAAAATTAGGAGGAGCACATTATTTGCTGGATTATGTAGTATATCCCAGATGCTTAAAGATTGATCGTGTTCAAAACTGATGAGATCATATAAGAAGCATCATAGTGGGGATTAGCTACATTAAGTCATGTGAGTTAGATCAAAAGGCCCATAGTAGTCGCCCTCAGTTACCCAAAGGGTTAATTCACTGATGAGTGCGAAATTGTACAGGTTACAACTACTTGTCAGATAGAATTGAAGCGTGGACATCACTTGTATAAGCTCTTATCCACCAGCAATATATAATGAGGTAATCTATGTTAATTAGTTGTACTCTGCATATAAGATATGATAATATTGTCATATTTGTACTGTATAATTATGCAAATAAATACAAACCTTTATTTGTAGGTTACATCATCTCTTAACTGAATGAATATATATTCATTACAAATGTTATTTTAAGTTTTTAGGTTATTTATATATGTATTGCCATTGAAAGCAGTGTTTGTCTGTGCCTTTCTATCCTCTGCCCTAGTGGCTCTGGCTTTTGAAACAATGTAAGACAAGCCAACAACTGACAGACCTGTCTTGATGGAGGAGACTGGCTTTTGCAGCATTGTTTAAAAAGTAACAACCAGCTAAGTTGCTAAGTTAAGTAAATGCTGCTTTTAATATCAATTGATTTACAAGTAACTCACTTAAATGTTTTAATACATTTATAATGGAAAGTTGCTTAGAATTATATTTTCTTTTATTAGGCACATTTTAAATTTGGGGTTGATTTGCTCTTTAGGGTCTGGCCACACAAGCAGATTCGGGAGATTAGTCGCCCCAGCAACAAATCTCCTCTTCTTCGGAGGGGCGTCAACACGCACACGCGGAGCTTCGTTTTTCATAGTCGCCCAAAGGCAGTTCGGGGAGATTGTCGCCACGAAGAAGAGAAGATTTGTCGCTGGGACAACCAATCTCCCTGAATCTGCTCGTGTGGCCAGAACCTTAATGTTTACTATGCCACAAGCTATTACCCTATTAAACCATATTGTCTGTACTATACTAAAACAATCTGCAACCTTGCTAAGTTACTGTAATCATTACTTACAGTACATATATCACAATTATTACATTTAAGCAAATAATGGGCTTGATCCATTTTAAATAATGCAAATGTTAAAAAAGCATACTGACAGACAAAGACTGAACACATAATAGGTTTAGATTCTTGTAACAAGGTTTAACTTTTAGTATGATGATGTGAATGGTGGAATTCCTTCATAATCTGGAATTGGAGAGGGAGCGGGGGTCATTTATAAACAGTGGGCACATTTTCACCTGGGCTTCCAGTGCTTAACCTGAAGCTGGCTGTAAAAAGTAATCACTGATAGGTTGCAATGGGTTACTGCCCAGGTGCAAATTTTCCCACTGTTTACAAATGAGCCCCAGAGAGAGCAGTTTCTATGTATTTTTAGCACCCTTAGTAAAAAAAAAAAAGTACTGGTGTAGCCCTATTAGGTGATGTCATACCATATATCTTGGTTACAGTCAAATTGGCACTGTTATGTCCTAAAAAGGGTCTGGGTTGAAATAAGTCTGGGTTGAAATAAAGGAAGGAGAATCTACAGAAGGAGTGACACAATGAGTATTAGCCAAATAAAAGCTATATTCTTATATAGCTGCTCTAGAAGCACAAGCTATTTAATGCTTTGTCCTCACCAAGAAGTGTGAGTAGGTGGGAAGACCCCCTAGAAGTATTAAAGATGGTGTCCTGTGCTGGGCTTGGACACATGGGCAATATTGCTCCCCATATAACTAATATTAAAGATATATAATTACAACATGAATACTATTTTTCCGATCACAAAATTGTATAAAACACATTACAACAACCACCAGTATTGATCAAGCCATAAATAAAGTCATAGTCCTTATTTAATCCACTGGATTGTAAATCAATCACAACCCCTTTTGGGGGGTAAAACTTGTTCAATAACTAAATATTTAAAATCCCTTGGGTATTAAAGGTACATTTCTATGATGTGATATTTGATCACAAATTATTTGTGTGGTTTACTCTATAAAGAGGAGACCACATGAACATCTGAGGGCATATACAAAGATATCAGTAGGATTTATAGGATTCTATGAAATCTGATCCCCCTATAGCGAGAATAGCTCGGATCAGATAAAGTCTGATGGTGTAGTTTGTTCAGGCATCTACATCCGACAGTCAATGTATTTCAATTGAAAAAAAAAGTTGGTCAGACACATTTTAAGTCATCAGATAAAGAGGCAGCATGCAGCGTTTGCATCCAACAGTCGTGTTGTGTCAGATGGCATGTAGTTTAGACATTAGATTTTTGTATCAGTCCATTATAGTTGACCCGTGCGACTACATCTGACTAGTAGGATGTGTTTTTTCGATCCAACACCATCCTTCAAAATCTCCTATGGAGTTTAGCCTTTAGATAACCCCTCTCATTCAATCTCACCTGTAAAATATTGAATGAGTCAACACAGTAATCACCCAGACAGAAAAACCAGACGAGTCCAAATAATTTCAGGTTAGATACAGGTAGGGCATACATGGGTTGATATGCTGCCAACTCCGAAATAAAGAAAACTATAGATACAGCGCTACCTGCATCATTCAGACATGCATGTTAGAGAGCACCAAGAGCACGGGCTGCAACAGGTCCCTGTACTTATCACCCTGCATCAGGAGATAAGGACTTGTACTCTGCAACTTGTACTAGATTTTGTTTTTATTTTACATCAGGGGCAAAGTAACACACACTTTGAATGGGTTTTAAGGGGTGTGCTTTTGGGCCCCTTGCACATTGCAGTTGCTCTTGCAATTATTTCCACATTATTACCCCTCCTATGTATTTCTCAGGATACAGTTGATTCAGTAATTTTGGGGTCCGACAGGCCTTTGCATCAAAAGCCACAAAGGACGAATCACACTCATGTCAATATTAACACCAGGTTCGGACTGGACTGCGGGGTGCTGGGAAAGTGCCTGAGATTTTGCGGCAGGGTCGGGGCTTGTGGGGACCCTGAGACAGCATCCACCCCGATGGGCCCTGGGCCCTCCAGTTTGACCCTGATTAACACTGTGCATGTTGATTCACTAGAAGTGACCACTCTGATAATGCTAGTTGCAACTTGTGCTCGATTCACAAATACATGAACATGCATTGCATGCAAATGCAATAGGAACTATATTGTGCGCAACTACAATAATGCTGCAATTCTCAGAAAAAAATCTGTATTGTGAGGGGAAAAAAATGGGTATTTATTGTCAACATGCTGCACTTTTGTAAAGAAGATTTACCCCCATATGTAATAAAAGGCACTAAGTTTGCCCAGTAGCAGTAACCTATAGAAACCAATAAGATGTTTGCTTTTAAACAGGGGACCAGCAAATCCTACCTGTTAATTTTTAGCTATGGGTTCATCACCTGGGCAAATTCAGTGCATTTTATTAGATAACAGCCCTTAAGTTCTTTTTCCACTTTTTAGTGGTAGTTTAAAATTATGTTTAAAAATTATTGTTACATTTTTGTTTAGGTTTTTTAGCCTGATAAAGATTTTGCAAGTGGCTAAACTTTTTTTTTAGGAATCTATGATATAGAATATGCTGGATTTTTAATGTTTTTTAAAAAAATGTGAGAAAACCCACCTTTTTGATAAATCAAATTAACTATGAGTACCCTCATAGTTTAAATCTTCCATCCCCTTAACCAGTTTAGTTGCACGTCTCTGCATTCTCTCCAGCTCATATATATCCCTCTTAAGGACCGGAGCATAAAACTGTACCTATAGGGACCTATAAAGTAAAATTATGTTTTCATCCCTTGAGCTTTTTTTATGCAAGACAGTAATTTATTTGCTTTACTGGCCACAGAATGACACTGACTGGAATTAGACAACTTGTTTTTTACAAAAAAAACCTAGATACTTCTCAATTAAGGAAACTCCCAAAACAATGACATTAAGGGGCAGATTTATCAAGGGTCGAAGTGAAAATTAAAAGTAAAAAAATTAGGATTTCAAGCTATTTTTGTGTTCTTCGAAAAAAATTTGACTATCGAAATTTATCTTTAAGACTTTGACTTCGACCATTCACCATCTAAAGCCTGCCAAATTGCTTTTTTTAGCCTTTGGGGGACCTCCTAGAACCAATTTGGAGTCATTTGGTGGACTTTGAGAAACCAAAATTTTTTGGGACAAATACTCGAATATTCAAATTCGATCGAATGAGCTAAAACTTCAATTCGAACGAGCCTATTCACCCAAAGTTAAAATCTTCGATTTTTTTCATACATTTCAATTGGTCTTTTACTATTCAAATTTCAAAGTTATGGGAGTTCAAAAAAAACTCCCATTACTTCAAAATTCGACCCTTGATAAATCTGTCCCTTAGTGTATATCTTGCATTTATATTATTTCTACCAAAGTCCATAACCTTGCATTTATCAACACTGAACCTCATTTTACAGTTTGCAGCCCAGTTTTCCAATTAAGACAAATCACTCTGCAAAGTGGCAGCATCCAGCATGGATCTGCACAATTAGTAGTTCTGCACAATTTAGTATCATCAGCAAAAATAGAATTGGTACTTTCAATGCCCATCTCCTTTGGCAGCACCTGTACTGGAATGAAATCAAATCACAGATTAAAACCACTCCAAAACAGACTGGGTTTGAATTTACTTACATAACTATGAATAAAACAGAATTCACATGCACCCAATATCCAGAGCTTCTTTTATAGTGCAATTTGCAATTATTTTATTTCATTACAAATAAACCTAAGGCAGGCCATATGAAGCTGTCACAAAACTATCAAACACAAGACATCCTCTGCACTCGACCCATTATCAATATATTAAGGACACTGGAACATTTTGTGCCTTAAGCTACTAAAAAATGCCTTACCCTTCAAGCAAAATGGGGATTGTTTGTCCATGTATTGCAATATATTTAAGATGGGCAATTATGTCTGGCCAGTCCTATCCTCACTTTCGTCTGTTGCTTCATTATACATTGTACACTTTATCTGCAACTTGCTTGCTTTCAAGGTTAAAAAACTCTCAAATGGCTGCCCTTTTATTGGCCACCACTGGGATCACCTGACCATAACTGGGAAGGGTGGAAGCTACAAAATGGAGCTGGTCACTGCCATAAACCATAGCAAAAAAGGGAAAGTTGTGCTCACCACTAATTTTTAAACTATTAAGCAGAGGTGCAATGAGGCTGTAACCACAAAATTCATACAAACAAACACAAGAGGACCTCTGCATTCAACCCATTATCAATATCAATATATTATCAATCTGTTACGAAACAACACATTGCTAGCATGTAATCCACAGCTCCAGATTATTACAAAAAAACACATCTTTATACACACACACAATGATCCATTCCACATGCACAATAATACCTATAACACCACACAAAACAACATAGTTATTACACAGAAATCATACTCACACTGGATAAACATATAAAATTTGAACACACGCACACACACAAACACTCACAAATACACATGTAAATATGTACTACGCACACAACATATATAGACCTTATCATATCCCACTTATGATGAGAATAAAGAGGTGTCTAAGGATGAGCATCAAGAGGTGTCTAAGGGACCCAGAAAGAATAATATTTCTATTTTATTTTCAAAGACATATATGTTATATATTTGCCCTTCTGGCTGTACTATTAAAGGACGAGGAAAGTCTAAAATAGAATAAGGCTAGAAATGCTGTATTTTGTATACTAAACATAAACATGAACTTACTGCAGCAAAAAAACTTATTAAAACAAATGATTTATGCTTTCAAAGTTGGTCACAGGGAGCTGTCATCTTGTAATTTTGTTAAACATCTTTACAAGACCAAGTCCATGCACATGCTCAGTGTGGTCTGGGCTGCTTAGGGGCCATCATAAATTATCAAAACAGCACAAATCAAATAATATCTGCCAGAAGCCGATACAGCAAGACTGATTCAGAATATGCAGACTGCACTGGGTCCTGTGTTGTCATGTAATCTAATGTGGATTTTATAGTTTTTGTATTGTTTTATACAAACTGTCTCCAACTCAGTGGCTGCAGCAAAATAATCCTCCCAGTTTATCTGTTTAAATCTGGATCCATGATCTTTGTCCCTGCTGCTGGCGTTAGAAACATTAAAGGAGATGTAAAGGCAAAAATAAAATCCAACACAAATCTTTTCACAGTCGCCGACTGCTCTACAGGGAAACAAAGCTGTTGGAGTTCTGACAGGCTGGGAAGTAAGGCGGGGGCTCCCTCTGCTGTTCATAAGTCTGATTGTTTCACTGCACAGCAGTTAGGGACTGTCTGACAATTCCTATCCACAGCAGTAAATGAAGGGAGAATTTCACTGCATACAGTCAGGTTTCTTATAAAAGAATATGTATATTGGAGATAGATTTATTTTTCATTAAAGAAAGTAAAAATGGGATTTTATTTTTTTGCCTTTACATGCCCTTTAAGAGAGTCTGCCTGTGACAAAATGTCCTTTCTTTTACTCTTACGTGCCGTTAGCTGGCTTTACACAATTGCGTCTAATCAAGCAAGTATTATCTAACTGTTACACCATTTATAGCCAAATTCGATGGTAAAGAAGTAGTTAACACAACCGCTGTTTCCCAGGACTCTTTATTTTTACACTTATTACTACAATAGCCCTTGAACGGTCTGTGTGTCAATGGTGGGCTGCTGCACGCTTGCCATTGTCTGTTTTTTTTCTGCTTTCTCACCATGGGTGTTCAAGGAGAAGATTTTCCTGCCCTCGTCAGTATGATAACCCAAGCACAGAACCCTGGAGTGAGAGGAGCCACGGGCCAGCCTCAGCTGCTACTTCTGTGAACTTCTTTGGCTGGGAAGGGACTGTAAATATAGGGAAGGAAGGACCCACTGAGCTGAAAGAACAAACTCTCTGGACCTGTCTGACATGAGGTCAGGAGGTCAGTGGAAGCTGGCGGAGGCAGTTTAGCAGATTGGAAGCTCGAGATCCCCCCTCCAACATCATTTACACAAACAAGCAGATGGCAGGTGTCAGTGGTGACAAAGAGCCATCTGTGCAGCGAGGACCATCCCTTCCATTCTCTCAGAGGCTACTTCATTAAATCTCCAACATCAGAGGCAGTGCTCTGCAGACTGCAGCCAGTGTGGGGGTCCTATTAACATCATTATTTTGCACCCTCTCTATAAGTCCTTTTTTTAGGCTGTTTTTAATTTTATGTCCTATCAGCATTCCTCGTCTGTGATTTTGCTTTTGCCAAACCAAAACTTTTTTTTACTCACTCCTATTGACTTTGTCATAATTATTTTCTTTCTTGTTTATGCTTCCCCCTCCCCATTCTTTATTGCTCTTATTCTTTGTTCTAATTGGTCTTTATTATTCACTCAACCCCTGCTATTATGTAACTATACCGTGTAAAGAACTTTCACCTGCCCAACATACAAATCTATAAGCAGAATAAAGCACTACTGTTCTCTCTGGGATTTTTTTTTGTTTGTTTTTAACCAAATTGTACCTTTGTTTTCCTTTGCTTTATTCAAAAGCAATGTAAAGCACTGGTCTGAATGCAGAATTTTGGAGGCAAATTGTTTAATTGAATTGGAAATAAAGCTTGGCAGCCATCCCACACAGCAGATGCCAATGATAACAATGGAATTTGCTGTTCTGTGTTCATTCATGTGGAACTTAAACTATTTGTAGGTGCCATATTGTCCCACAAGGTTCTAGGAGATTTTTATATTACAGCATGAATTTGCTTTTGCACAGTTAGATGAATATATTCAGCACATGTTTAAAAGAGCTAAACCAGAAAAATAAATATGGCTAAAAATGCCATATTTTATAAAATGAACTTACTGTACCAGCCTAAAGTTAAAGCTTCTCAATAGCAGAAATAATCCAGGACTTCAAATTTGTCACAGGGGGTCATTATCTTGAAAAGTGTCTGTGGGCTCAGTGGGCTCTGAGCAGTTGTTGAGAAGCTAAATTAAAGCTGGCCATAAACGTGCAGATTATTAGGCTATACCGGACGAACAAACTTCCATTCCAGCCTTCCAACCTGCAACTAATCATTCAGATTTAATATAATAGTTAAAGAACAAATCAGATGATATTCTGGCCATGACAGCAATCGTAGAAAGTTATGTCCGATAAAATTTAATTACAAGCTCCCATTGATATTTTGGCAATACATGCAGAGAAATTATGATTAGCCGACTGAAATCTTTTAACCTGTCTGATTGATTAAACGACAGATCGACGTGGTACGAAAAATGTCGGAAAGATCCACACACAGTCCAAAAATTGTACTAAACTTCAATTCGTATGACTATATATTTGTATCTATGGCTGTCAGGCTCTTTTGGAGACTTAAGTAGGAAGAGCAGTTAAAACTGCTGTTAGTGTACAGCTCGCAGGGTTAGACACGATGAGACAAAAGCGTGGTCGAATATCAGGCAAAGGGCCAATAGGCAGGCAGCAAGTAGTACGTAGTCAGGGACAGGCCGAGGTCAGAGGCAGGCAGAAGATAGTCGTATCGATAATCAGGCGGAAGGTCGGTAGGCAGGCAGAAGAGAATCGAAGTCCAAAGTCAGGCCGAGGTCGGTAACAAGAAAGCAAATCCAAGGGTAATCAGGAGACACCAAAAACGAGTACAAGCAAGGGAAATCACCAAGCACTGTTTGCTCTTGCTGACATCTATTTACAGGGACAAGTTTGGCGCCAAAACGTAATGACGCAGCGTTAACGCGCCCGCGTCCATCGCGACGCGCGCGCGCGCCTCCGAATGAACGGACACGCGCCCGCGCAAAGACGCACGCGCGGACGGCAAACACGCTGGACACGCTGCAGTTACAGGTAACTTACAATGGCCAGCTTTCAGGGTCATTGCAAATTATCAAGTAGAAAATGAGATTGGTCATAAATATGTAATAAAGTATATATATGCTGCAAGGCTGCTTATTAAATTATTATGCAAGTTGCAAATGTTTCTATCCTTGTATGTAGTAATTATTTGTATTAATTACTGATCAGTCTTATACAGTGACATTTATATTCTGTAGGGGGAATGTAATACAATTTACAAAGAGCAAAACTTTACAAATAAAAATTCGCTTGTCAGAATGTATTCTGCGTTAGGCCTGCTCTGGAGTTTTATTAAATATTTTGCCACAAAAAACGGTTTGTGATTGCAAAATTTTATTACAGACACTGTGAACATTTGCAGAAGTAGTTTGGTAGAAAACTTTGAGAGGAAGTTCTTGAGGTCTTAATCAGTCAAAAATGGCACAAACATGGTCGCTAACTGGCGCAAACGTCTTTGCAAACGTCTTTGCAAATGTTTTTTGCAATATCGAAGCGTATTACATTCCCCCTTATGTGTTCTATATTTTGAGTGGGTCCATAAGCTCAGTAAGTGACAGCAGCACAGAGTATGTGCAGTGAATCAGCAGAAAAGCAGATGGGGAGAAACTGGGGAATATTTGGAGGCACAGATCTTCGTTGCTGAAGGGCTGTGGTTGCCTTGGGTTGGTACAGAAGCCCAAAACATAATGTACAACATTCTAGCTACTTCTTTAGTCATCAGTTCTTCTTTGAATACACACAGTAACACACCTGTGGAAATACATGCTTTTGTCCAATAATATTTTATAATTGATACAAAATAGAGTTTTCATCTACCTAAAAGTTTAGCGATAATTCAGAGCTGCCATTTGTTTTGTATAACCATATAACAGTGTCAATTTATGTTTTGTACTAGTATTCTTGTCAAATCGGCAAATTTATTTTTGATCCAGGAGGTTAAGACATATATATGGAATAAAATAAATGCCCATGAACTTGTCAAATACATTGAGATGCACAGAATAGCCCCAGTGTGGGTGATTATGACTGACAAGTTCATGGATGAACACATTAACCAAGGGTGCATTATTTTTTTTAAATCCTAACCTCCAGTCTGGTGTGAAATTCAAGCTGGGAGCCTGACTAGAATACTAAAATGACACCATATTAGATTAGGTTCATAGTTTTGCACTTCAATAGACAGAGATTGGGGTGGGTTATGTGAACAAAAGTGACAATTGTATAATGTAGATCACTTTTTATTTAATTTAACTTGATGCAAAGTGGGAAAATTGAATTTCAGCATTTTGAATCCAAGGCATGTTCATACATACCAAGGGAAACACTCATTGTGTTTTGTTGGTTTGCTAGTTCTTATATATATTATAGCTAAAATCAGCAAAATAGTTATGAAGTTGCATCAGTTACGTGGGAAACTGCTAGTTACTAAATAAAGTATAATTGCGTCAAAGGCTGCTTAGGTAAAGGCTGTTCTAGATAATCTGCCTTATAGATGGTGCCTTTGTGGTTGCAAGTCTGTAGGCGTTAATGTATTAATTTTAAAGATTAAATATGCTCAGGAGCACAGAAAATCCTGGCTGCAGTAAAGAGAAACAGAAAAAATATTACAGCTTATGAGCACACATAAGTCATTACAAATGCTCCTAATTTTATTGAGGTGCATGTGTCCAAACACACTCCTGCATTTTCTCTTGGCTGCTAGAGCATCCATGAATGGTGCACAACTGCACCTACCGATGCTGGGGAATCCTGGAGTAACACTAACCAGAACCTGGCAGTAGTTCCAGGGTTCCCACAGCAGGTTGCGTCAAGAAGCATGCTAATAAATTAGATGAAAACACAATTTTAAACATGTGCTCCAGAAGTGACTTATCCTCCAATGCTAGATGTAACTTGCACCCTAATAACATCAGAATGCAAGTGCAATTGAATCCATTTTGATGCAGTTTGAAATATAATACAATTACTCTAGAGTTATGAGAAAAAAATGGCATTATTAGTCAAAGTTTTTAGTGGGAAAACTCGAAATCTTTGGTGGTTAAAATTTTTTATCCCAAAGCTGCTAGAAATCGAAAATTCGAAAATACGTCATCTCAAACCTGCCGAGGTTATGTAGAAGTCAAAGGCAGATGTCCCTGAAGTTGTTTCTTGACATTCGAAGAATTAAAGGTTTTCGTCCGATATTTGACGCTCGATTTTGTTCATGGATGAACGCATTTACCAAGGGTACATTATTTTGGTTGAACCCTAACCCCCAGTCTGGTCTTAAATTCAAGCTGGGAGCCTGACTAGAATACTAAAATGACACCATATTAGATTAGGTTCATAGCTTTGCACTTCAATAGACAGAGATTCACGTCGGTTTTGTGAACAAAAGTGACAATTGTATAATATAGATCACTTTTTATTTAATTTAACTTGATTCAAAGTGGGAAAATTGAATTAACAACTAGAATAACCTTTACTTGATAATTTAAAAAATTCAGGGTTTTCGCACGATAATCCGAAAAAGACAGATTTTCGCTGAGAAATTGACGCTCAACTTTGTTGTGACATTTTGTTGCTCCGAAAAAAGTATTGATGAGTTAAAATAGTGGAAGGCAATTTGGTCAGATTTGTTTTCATAAAAAAATAAATTCAAGTTTTAGTAAATGTGCCCCTGAAAGTAGCTAGAACATATACTAGTTGGAAAGTCTACTATACTATATGCATGATATAGAACTTGAACAGCAATTTTTAACATTTATACAGGAATTGGAATTACATCTATCTCCCATGAACTGAAAACAGAACAATCCTATTGGGTTTAATTATTCACCCTTGTTTTTCCTCATCATATTTACCAATTACTTTTTTTCCTGGATATTTAAACCATTCACATTTAAGGAAATTATTTTCAAGTTACTCTCCATCACTTTTATTGTAAAAAAACAATTAGAACAGATATTATAAGCATCTTATTACCTTCATTGCCTCCAAGCTCAGATTTGGATGGGGCGACAGATGAAATCTAGAGAAAAAGGTAACAGATAAATTGCTGAAACATATTTTGCATTCAAACTTATCACAATAACTGGAACTATAATAACACTCTGCGTGTGGATGGCTTTATTTTGTATTTGGGAAACATGGAGGAGAGATTCAACAGTTTGCTCTACTACTTCTGCCCAATTTTCAATGTCCGTAGTTCTGGCATGTAATGAAGCATCATGTTACCTTCTGAGGTTGAGCACCAGCAGAGGCTCGGAGTTAAGCGTCCATCTTGGTGTGCGTTCAGCCACGCCCCCCTATTGGGTTTATTTAATGGTCAAATTATTTTTTAGTAGACTAAAGGTATGGAGACCCACATTACAGAAATAGAAGTCCTTATCTCGAAAACCTCAGGTCCCGCGCATTCTGCATAATAGGTCTCATACATAATTAATTAAATGTTTAAAAGTTGTCTATATTTATACATGAATCAAAAGTTACAGAAACTTTGAAAAACTCACAAAGCAGTCCCATGGCAATCACAGCAGTATGGTAAAAAAGAAAAAAAACCTTGACCCTCTAATATCTGCTCTTAAATATAACATATTTACAGGATAAAATAAATAAAGGTATAAACTTATAAAAAGTTAAATGACCAAAGTCTCTGAGTCTTCCCCTTGGTTGTCAGACCCAATGATCCTCGTTTCTCCTCGAGTACAAAACAACAGTCCAAAATTTTCTTAAAAGGTCAGCGCTAATTCAAAGCTCAAGGGGAAAAAAATATGATGAAAAAAAGGGAAAAAAGATTTTTTATAGTGTAGTATTTACTGAGAGTTGTAGTTCCATTTACCTGTTATTTGTTTGTCAGAACTTTAAAATGTTTCGCGCCTTCCTACCCACTACCCCGCCTTTGCCACTGTATCTTCTCATTTGTTCTGGTCAGTGAAAAGTTTACACACCAATATACACAGAAAATATTTGCTTTATTGGGTCTCTGAAAAGCTCAAGGGCTGTAAGCACAGCCTCTCCCTTGTTTGTAAAGTTTTTTTCATGATAGGCACCTAAGACATCCTCAAACATTATTGAAAGACATTCCCTTTCTCTGTCGCAGTGTGACAAAGTGTAGCAAGCAGTAGGCGTTGCAGTCACTAGGAACACTCTGGTGGCTATTAATTGTTCAATAAGCAGACATTTACACATTTACAGACATGTTCCCGCTTTCTGTTGACCCACATCTTTGTTCAGGGTAAGAAGTTACTTACCCTGGGATTTACTTTTGCACCTGAATACACTACTATTTCTACGCAAAAAAAAGTCTTTTTCTTTAAATAAAATAATAGTAAAGTACTAAAATACATGTAGTGAAATTCCAAGATATCGTTCATTTGCAGTAGATTTAGAGCAAGCCCTGACTCTTTTCGAGAAACATATTCCACACAAAATTGGAGTGCTCTCTCAGACAATTTTCCTTTCGGATCAGGTGCTTCTAGCAGTATTCGATCACGCCTGCCACGGATCCAAACTTCAATTGTAGAAATCCAATATACTGCAGCACACTATAACTTGTGTAAATATAAAGGTGTACTTTATTTGGCTCAAATATGAGCAGACATGTGGCAACGTTTCGGGCCTCGCAGGACCCTTTCTCTTTTCGAGAAACATATTGGCCTAATATACAGATAACATACATCTTTTCTCTAAAAAAAAAAAAAGTTGGTTATGTGGAATTTAGACATTAAATTTTGTTTACGTATGGTTCAGTTTATTGTTTGTGGTGTTTTAAAAAGGCATGTGCATTTGATTACAAGACCAAGTAGCAATATCATAGCTTGTCCCAGTGCTTATTCATATAAGAATAGGAAACTGGTTTCTTTTCCTATGTGAATTTTATACAATCTTTGAAATGCTACTGCCCTAGTTAAATGGGTGGTTCACTGTTAAGTTAACTTTTAGCATGTTATAGAATGGTCATTTCTAAGAAACTTTTCAATTAGCCTTCATTGTTTATTTTTTTAATTTATTTTTACTATTTGCCTTTTTCTTCTGACTCTTTCCAGCTTTCAATTGGGGGTCACTGACCCCATCTAATACAAATGCTCTGTAAGAATACACATTTATTGTTATTGCAAATTTTTAATAACTCATCTTTCTATACAGGCCCTCTCCTATTCATATTCCTGTCTCTTATTCAAACTAGTGCATGGCTGTTAGGGTAATTTGGTTTCTGGCAACCAGATTGCTGAAAATTGCAAACTGGAGAGCTGCTGAATAAAGAGCTACAGTAAATAACTAAAAAAACACAAATAATAAAAACTGAAATTCATTTGCAAATCGTATCAGAATAGCAATCGCTACATCATACTAAAAGTTTACTGAAAGGTGAACAACCCCTTTAATGTTTTCCTAATTTTGGCAAAATAATATTTATGTATATGTGACCGGTTGGCCTTGACTGAAGTAAATCATTTCTTTATTGGGAGACACAGCTACTAGCAACCTTTTAATTTCTGTTATGGCCCTATCCTCCCCTTGTTGCTTTCTTTCTGCCTTGTACACACTGTTGGGTGGTATGTATATCACTGCTATATATGCTGGACTGTTTTGTAAAAATTGCCAAATTGATTTTTTTAAACAGTAAAAAGATTTTTTGTGATTCCACCTGTGTCTAAGACAAAAGATTTTTTCTGAGTGTGCAAACCTGATATATGATATAGTGAGCGTTTGGTTACTTAGGGTAACTGTAGGGGTAACTTTGGTTTTTTTTTGCACCTCTAATATATATATATATATATATTGTCAAATATTTTTATTGATTATAGTGCCTTCAATTTATCTATATTTTTGTATGGCCCTAAAATAGTACTGAATTTAGGGACCAACTCACAATATCCAGTACACAGAATAAAAATGTCACAATATAAGAATGAGTGATCAGTAATTAATACAGATAATTACTACATGGCAGCACAGAAACCGGTGCAAATAGCATCAGAATGTAATCATCAGCCATGTAGCATCGACTTATATTACAGGACAAGCTCACTTTCTGCTTGATATTTTGCAGCAATGTCCAGGTGTAGCTTCTCAACAGCTGCTCAGAGCTCACTGAGCATGTGAGTGTCACAGACACTTTCCAAGATGGTGACCACCTGTGACAAGTCCTGGATCATTGCTGCTATTGAGAAGCTGAGAAAACTTTAGGCTGGTGCAATAAGTTTAGTATATATAGAATATGCCATTTTTAGCCATATTCATTTTTAGGGTTTAGTTCTCATTTAAGCCAGTGCCTCCAGTTGTAGTGTCAAACTCATGCAAAGACCATGTCGATATCTAATATTGATAGAATGTTTGCTGTAACTGCTCTAACTAGGTAAATCACTGGTAGATGCTATTTTCTTGAAGTCTGTTGTGTAGTAGCTGTTATATTGGAGTTAAACCACTGTACCATATATCTGGGGTCTGGAAGAAATGTCTGAAATGCCAAAAAGGATTAAATCTGCAAGGTTTCAGAAACTAAAAACGTCTTTATAAAACAATGTAACCATAGGGTGGAATGTGCATATTTGAAAAAATATGCAGGATTCTCACTTATAGGGGCTTATTTATTAACATTGGAGACAAACATCACAGGTGATATTGCCCATAGCAACCAATCAGATCTTTGCTTTTGTTTTCTAACTTGTAGGTGACTGTTCAAATCTAATTGCTGATGTTGCTACTGTATGTGCAACATTACCAGTGATGACCAAATGTCTCAAATGTTAATAAATAAGGCCCTAAGGGGGTTATTTACTAAGCTCCAAATACCTGAAATTCCCCGAAATCCGAAAAATTCGTGATTTTTTTTATAAAATCGGACTTTTAAAAAAAATCAAGAATTTTTCGGAATTTATTAAACCCCGAGGGCTAAAAAGCCCGAATATAAAAACACGGCATCTTAAACCTGTCGAGGTTGCATAAAAGTCAATGGGAACAGTCCAATGATTTTTGATTGTGTCGGGGGTTTCGGGCAATTTTTACGATGTCTTCAGAGCTTTTGGGTGAAAACTCCGAAAAATCCTGAGATTTCGGGGAAAATTCACGAAAAAATCGTGAAAATCTGAGCTTTTCCCACAAAGCAAATTTTCAGGAAAATGTAATAAAAAATATGCGTTAAAAATCCAAGCGGGTCCATGATAAATAACCCCCTAAGTGTACATACTTAATGTATAGATTTGGCTTTCCTCCTTGGAGAGCATAAATAAAAATCTTTCAGTTAAACCAGTAACCTCAGTCTCTGCTCTGGAACCTCCTTTCTGGTGAAATTACAGGGTCCCACCCACTTCACAAAAGTTGTAGTTCTGCATATCATGCAACACCCAGTGGCAGAACTACCGGGGGAGCAGGGGGTGCGAGCGGGCCAGGAACCGCACCCCCTCAGGGCCCCCCGGCAGTTCGTTCGCCGCTGAAAATGTGGCCAAATGCGGCTGTACGGAGGGGGCGGGGCCCGGCTGCGCGTCACGCACCAGGGCCCGTCCCTCTCTAGGATCGCTACTGGCAACACCAAAAACCTGCCATAGGGCAGGCAATAAATGCAGTACTCCTCTGCAACCTGCATCCACTGGCGCTCCATAACTTGAACATCTGAATGACATGCAAGTAAGGGGAGGGGTATACTGTAGGTTGGGGTGGGAGTCGGCCTGCCCCTCATGAATACAGAGCTGCTTAATGCAGGCAGTGCTACTGTATATTAATGCAGAAAGCTCCATTCTGAGATCAAGGACTTGCACCTCTGGAGACTCACTCATGGGTCAAGGTGCAAAGTGCTTCAATAGCCTCTAATTGTGGAAAGTGGCTAGAAATCTGTTCAGAAAAACATCTAAGGATATAATATCTAAGCTGTCAGGGGGCTGAGTACCTTAATACATAAAGTTCCTTGCAGATCTATCAAGGAAGAAATACAGAGGAATCATGTGATCAATGACTTATGATCTTATCAAGTTAGAGGGCATGCAATATAATTGGACTGGAAAGTAAATCAATTCATATCATCTTTTAGGTATCTTAGATCTCTTGAAAATAGCAAAAATGAGATTCAGTCAGGTCACTGTATAAAAATATTAGGTAAACATATGTTTTCAGTCCCAAATGTACTACATGTATGGAGTAGGCCAAAAGAAAATTAAGGTCCTTAAACAGAGTGAGTGAATGAATGTGAGGTGTATTGTGCAATTTGAGCTACTGCAAATCTGAAAATGAAGGGATTTTTAAATTCAATAATCTTATCTTATCACATCTACATCCAAGTACATACCATAATGTAAATAAAGTGATGAATAGGAAGCCTGATAGCATTAGATCCTGATTTCCTGCAAAATGTATGACCCTCTCACGCACACTAACAATCACACAGGGAACTAGAAAAGGACAAAATCACACAGCCATTGTACCAGGGACATTTATAAGGTCTGTACATGAGTCAATTTCAGTGTCTATAAGGTGCTTTTCCGTATTTTCATGTGCACACAAAGTGAATTATTTAAAGGGTTTGAATAATCAAAAAAAAAACAACAGTGCTACTAATGTCATCCTAGAATTGGGGGGCTCTTGTATGGGATTCTTGAGTGTTTTGTAAAGAATATAGTAGGCAAACATTAGCACTAGGAGAGCTGTTTTTCCTGAGATGGTAAAAATAGGCTAGACGTAATCATTTCATTTTTATTTTAGTTCCGGCTTACTTTGGCATATGGAAACTTAATGTATTGTTTGGGTGCACTGTCACATTACTAAGCATTATTGTAACTTTTAACAGAAATATAACGCTTGCATTGGAAATACATATTTTTTTTTATCAATTTGTCATTATGACATACTTATAAGCATGTTACAGGAAAATACTGGAAATGGAGAATAAGTTATAATAGACCTCTCAAGTCAGATGGAGATTTCAATCAATTTTTAATTTTTCCATGGTTTAAAAGAAAATACTATTTTGCAACAGTCAATATGAAAATATTTAGCATGGCTGACTCTAAATGTCATCTAATGCATAATAAAAGATCTAATGCATAATAAAATATAAACAATACCACTTTTCTAGTCACACAATCCTAACATGCTGCTTACTGATCAATATATCTTATAGAATGCAGAAAGGTTGGCACCTAGATACCCAAACTTCTAGCAATGGTCTAACCATGCTCATAACTCCTTTTACTTTCAGAGAAGAGCTCTCAACTACCGCACAATTTCAATAGATGATATTCTTATATCTTTACCCTGGCAAGCAAAGGTCCTCTTAAAGATCAAAATCAGAAATTACTTTTGGCTAGTAGATAAGATATGAGCTTTCAGGGATACCTAGGTCCCTGCTTCTGGCACGGTATGATCCATCCACCAGGGCACCCTATCATGCAAATATGAATGGTGCAAAAGTTAGGGGGCTATAGGGGGTGTGAAAGGAAATACCTTCTTGCTTCCTGCCTGTCCTCTCATAAATACATGCTAATAATGACCTAACCTGGCACACTTTGCTCTACAGCACTACAAAAACTTCATACATCAAACACATTATCAACTGTGATCAATGTGTCATGAGACTTTCCTGACTATCAGGAAAATATTTTGGACCGTCAAGAAAGTTTTGATAAATAGGGAAAATATCAGATTGTTAAGAATCCTTCTGGATTCTCCAGTTAGATATTTGATTAATCAGTCCCCAAGTGTCCCATATAATGGAAACAGAAACATATCTGAATGGGGTCCTCAAACCCAAAAACGTGTTTTGCATAAAACAATTATTAACAACTTTTCACTTTACAGCTAGGGAGTCATAGTTAATGGGAAATTAAGAGGTAGTACCATCTGTATTACAGTTTAAATAATCCATCTGGATAATATGCTGGCTGCCATTGGTTGTCTTTTGGTACAACACAGTGTATTATATTAATGTCTAGTCTTAGCTATATTAGTGCATTTATTTTACTACTGCAGCTACATTGTGTATGCTATGCAGAAAACAGCTGGCTCCTAATACAAAATTTGCTGCACTGCTAATGGAAACATATGAGCCCCATTGGGAGTACAAAGGCCATAAATGTTTTGCAAGATGTTACAAGATCCATCGGAAATAGCGTAAATGTTCTGTTGGTGGAGGTTCAGCTGAAGTCCCTAAATCTAATGCTAATCTCATAAATCATGGATTGTAAAGGTTTTATACATTAGCTGTGGTATCTACATGAACAATATCCTGCTGGGTTCTACAAATCATTTAGCCTTTTGAAATTTTGCATTTGCTTTACAGCAATAAAAAGGCTGTAGTTCCCTGTGTAATTTGCATTAACATACCAAGCTCATTGCAAACTGATTTTGTTAGCAAAAGGGCAAATATATATATAGGGCAGTAGACAGTAGAATGCATGTCATTATGGGCAATGTGTTAGTCTATATGTATCTAGGAGATCTGTCAATAACTGCAGTGATATAATAGCTTTAACATAGCCTACAGAAATGAGGTTAATTGATCACAAGAGGATTACCAGTATGTTTATTAGAATTATCATTATGAGCAATACTCCAGCCCTGTGGGATAAAGGGAATATTCTACAGGGAAAAGAGTTTCCTTTCATCAATGTTAAAAATACAGACACAGAGGGAGAATATCAATTACAGTGAGTTTATTGCAAAAATGCTTCACCTGTTTTTGTTTCAGCATTTCCCGTAAGCTTTTATATGACTTTTAAGATAGTGATTGGGATGACAATGGTGGCTGGTTACTAATTTATGCATGGCAAACCTCTCATAATCCACTTTATTTATAACGAAATGACAGGGCCCTTATTAACTTGTAATATTCTATTCCAACTGGCTTATACAAATAGGTATGGGACCTGTCATCCAGAATGCTCGGAATGCCTATTTCTGAATTTCTGAAAGAAACAGGTTCTATACTTAATGAGGAAAGTCTAATTATTTTGGCCTATGTGGCTCTAATGGTCTGTTATTGGTTATAACCTTCACTGCACTCTGCCACTGTAGTTTCATCATATATCTTCTATGCTTGCATTAACCTGTGATTTAATAACAACTAGGTCCTAAGAGCACAGTAAAAAATATTGAGGTTAGTTGAGTGGCCAAAAGAGCGATGCAACAACTGAGCCCATGCCATGAGTTCAAACCAAGAACTAATGTAGTATTTATCTGCCAAAAGTTAATGGGGATAACATAAAATAGGTTGACAGACCTACCTATGCAAAAATAGGTAGGTACTGTAAATAGAGGATGAAGACACAGGAAAACCTGAAGAAAATAGAGCTTGTATACAAGAGATAAAAGGGAGGATAAGATAAACTGCAATAACAGGCAGTTGTAAAACACGTAGGGAAGAGAAGAGATTATTATTACTATTACTATTAATAATAATAATATATAAAGCAAAAAACAAAGGTATTTTTTTTTTACATTTTCTCTGTTCAACAAAGAGTTAGATTTGTTTGTTTTGTTAAATAGAATATCGTATGTCCCAACGTATTCCATGCATCGGTACATAAACAGATCACGTTCTCTACTGAGTTCACAAGCTCATCAGATTCATGTAACTACTTTGCCTTGTTTATTCAGTTGTCCCAATAAAACAGCATTATCATTACTACATTTTCATGGTGGCAATACAACTCTCTCTCCAGCTACCTTTGCAGTCATCTGTTATAGTAATTAAGTGACATATAAAATTACACTCTGTATTGTACAATTGCTGTTGAATATCAGAAGCAATTGAAGTTTGTTTTATATGTGTACACATATATTGCACCATTATACATTTTTTAGATTTTAGCTGACTAAAGTTTGTATAAGTGAAGTCTTAAGACCCAACACTTCAAGCAAGTTTTTTTTTCTTAAATTACATACTAGCTTGTAGCACTTGCAAATAGGGTTTTGTTGTATTAAGGATACAATAAGCGATGAGAATGTCCTAATGCTACCTTCTAAAGCTGGATGACATTCGACTGTACTCCAGACACTTACCCCCTAATGGTCAGACAAACATGAGCTCTCCTGACCACGGTAGAGGAAAATTTACTACCCAACAAGTTGCACTAGGAATAAATCAGCTATTACAAATGGTTTCTTTATTTTACCACCAGAAGATGGAGGGGTAACTATCCACTGTCCAATGCAATATTAAAGGTTATCTATATCAGATAGCTGCATAAATTAGAGAATTGGGTTATAAATGGCAGATAAAATTTGAAACAGTCAGTATATGCCTTTTTCAAACATTAGCAAACTTAATGCATCTAAAAGATGCAGGTTGCAGGTACATGCATTAATATTGCACTTCAAATGTTTTATCAATTATAAAATTTGAAATTCAGCAGTCACTCAACAGAACCTAAGATAATGAATCCCATACCTGTATATGTGTAAAGCTGTATGCTGAGTATTTTTATACAGGTCATAAAACTTGAAGGGCACTACTGTTATCCTTATATTATAATTATATATAATTATCCTTAATTTTAATGAAGGTACAATATCCCTTGAAATACACAAGTGACAAATGACATTTCTAAGCACATTTTGTAACTGATGATGTTTCTGACAACATGTAAACTTTCACGCATGGGGTAAATATTCCCCTTTTCAGTATTTAATAAACCAGCCTCCATGCCTGTGGTGTTTATACAAATGGCCTGTAGATGTTAGCAAGTAAATAAACTACACTCATGCAAGTCATTATGGAAGCCATTACTTCCTAAACATCATGTGTAATCAGTTAAACTATGGAGTTTTAATTACAGTGTATTAGATTAGGATTCAATACACTCATGGGTTGTTGGAATATTTTCTGAAATTCCTTGTCGGTGCTGTCTTCCTATAGTCACTTGAGTCAGCATGAACATTAACCAGAATTGGAGAAAAGAAGGAGATGCACTCAAACTACTCGATGAGGTGTACCCAAAGTACCTCCATATAAGATAAATGTTATAGGAAACTTTCTATGTCTACAGTGTAATTAAAATTGGAGAAAACAAGGAGATGCACTCAAACAACTCGATGCAGTGTACCCAAAGTACCTCCAAATATTTATTTGTGCGGAGTACAAAACAAATTTTCAGGGGCTTCATGCCCCCTTCGTCAGTTATATAGTAGATGTTCGTACATTATAAATGCAAGCAGTTGATTGCATTAGAATTCATGAGACTATACACCCTTACTTACATATTTACTTTTCTACATTTGTTTTCTTGCACCATAAGTGCACTTTGGTACAATCTTCCTGCTAGTTGCTTTTTATGGTAGTGCAGCTTCTTGTCATGTGACCAAAACTCACAACAATAACCAAATACAGATTTGAGAAAAAAACACTAACAATGTTGCAATAGAGTCTTTAATTAGCCACTTATTGCCTCAGTGTAGAACAGTGTTTTGGGGAGGGGGTGCTGTACCTCACTTAATCTAGGTCCAATCCTTGGAAAAGTAAGAATTACTATTCCCTTCCCTATGAATGTCCACTCTATAGGGCCAGTTTATTAATTTTTTTTTTCACCATTAAAACTTTTAAGAGCTGAAAAATTCGAGGTTTATATATTCTTATTCGGATTTGTTCCATGTTTTTATTAGTTTGTGATTTTTATTTTTAAGGATCTTTTAATAAATAAGTAGACAGTTGTGGGTTTTTTTTAAAATGTGACTTTAGTCAAGGTTGAAAACACCTCTAAAATTACACAAATTTTGATCATCAGGCCATGGGAATTTTTTGGGTTTTAAATGTTTATTTTTTGTGGTATTAAATGTTACACATGTGCAGTTATAAGTATGTTATCAGCATTTGCACAATATGTGCAATAATGGATGCACTGCACTGATTGGCAGATTGGGGTACAAAAGATGTGTCTCACTTTCTGTTCACTATCCTGATGACAGTCCCGTGTGGATCTAAACGCTTAGGTATGAAAATAGAATAAACTTTGTTCACATTATTTTATAAAAACCTTGTGCCGTGAGTGCTTTCTACAATTGGACTATATGATTCTTTGGTGAGCACCTGGCCTTTACTGTTGAGTGCCGATATGCGGTGAATATATATATATTTATATACTTTTCTCTCTCTTCAGCCTTCTGAAAACAAATAGCATAATATCAAATAAACTTTATCTTAAGGATTTCTAAAAGATTAGCTTGTGACAGGTTTGAAAACCTATAACAACATGTATATATATTTACATTTCATGGTAGAAAAGTTTATAGAGCATCTGATTGTACTTTCCAGTTTACATTGCTTGTTTTTAAAATAGCAAATATTTTAATGTTCGTTCTAAAATGTGGGCTTGAGTGCACAAACAAAAGGTAGGGCACCAGCGCAAATGATGGATATACATTTTTTAATTTGGTACTTGTGTATTCCGATGGGCTTGGGGCTGTTTTGCCAATTAACTAATTTGCGTGATGGAAAATATGAGATGAATGTAACTGAATCTGGCTGATACATTTGTACTAAATTTGTACAAAACTGTATGCTTTCTAAATGGAATTCAATATTAAAGTTAGCTACTAAAGAGAATTCAATTAGGTAGGAACTGATATTGCTACCTATTGTCTTCAATTTATAGTATATGTGAGCTGCATGCATCTGTTGAAGCTAATATAATCATTCTTTAAATAACATCTGAACTATGATGAATGGCCGGTATCTTTCATTCGCGTCTTTTACACACTTTCAACTTAATAGCCTGACAGCTGGGCAAGACCTAGGTGGTACAAGCAATAGTATACCATGTGTATACCACTTCAATTACTGTCTAGCATAAAGAACAAAGATCACTTACAGTGTTCAGTTTGAAAACAATATGTCCTAAGGGACTATTACCAAGTATCACAGAGTACCCTAATCGAATCTAAAAATCAAAAGGTATGAGAATAAGAGACATTGTATTGTAATTATCAAAAGACTATCAAACTGCTTGTGTGGCATAACAGATGACTATGTTAATGTATATAACAAGAGTAAAAGGAATTTTTGAAATATAGCTTTTAGCTCTTGTTTCTATGAATAGTTGCATTGTGCTCAATGTACTCAATGCACCTTTTAGTGAAATTAGCTTTAGAAGTGTTGGGGTCATGATCTGTATAGGCTATATTGTGAATGCAGGGATAGCAAAAACATGACAGTCTAAGCTTTTCTCTGGTGTCAATTATTTTATTATAAATAGATGTATTCAGTGCCAATTCAAACCAAATCAATACAGCACCTGCCCCTCATATCTACTAGAAATATGTGAGGGGTTTTATGTACAAAGGCATTATGAAAGCATACTGCAGTGTATGCAGCATGGGCATAATGTTTTTATACATGCTATAGACTTTTTAGGTTTTCTGTTACTGTGGGACAATGAACCACATTTATGTTTTGTAAAACAAAACAGCTACTAAGGGTGTAATTTATCTAAAATTGTATTTGCTGGCAGTGTCGGACTGGCCAGAACCGTTCTCCCGATATTTCCAATCATAAAATATTTTCTTATTTCCGGCGATGCGCAGCGCCGCCTGCGCATGCGCGCCGAACGGCGTTATTGCTGGGCTGACAGGTTTTAGTAGGGGGGCGGGGGGGCGGCGGGAGGCCCCTGGACAGCAGTCCCGGTGGGCCCTGGGCCCCCCAGTCCGACCCTGTTTGCTGGGGGTTTTCAATTCAGAATAAATGCAGCGAAAATGCAATTGTGAATACTCCTGCAAGTATTTTATGAAAACCTCAACCTCAGTTTTTTTCCTTAATAAGCTAGTTACTCACTTTGTTTAATTCAGTTTCTCAAACTGGTATACTGATACATTGGCTATCAATGTACACAATATGGCTTTTTTTTGTTTCATATCTAAAAAGCACAATATTTTGGTGGTGCTTTCAAAGACGAGAGTTTCCTCCAGTTTCCCCCCTATAGTATAAAATATTTATATACCATGGATATCAGTCATTTTGTAAAAAAAAGTAGGATGGACATTTTCATTTGCAATTGCACCATATTGGCCAGGGTGTGGTGGATCAGCAGATAAGGAAGCACCCATCTACTCTGCTGTTCTAACCATTTGGTGTGTCTACCGAAACAAATAATAGAAACAATAGAAAGATAACCATGCCGTGTATTGGCTCTCGTATGGTATATGTCAGTTTAGCCTGAGGGCCAGACAGTCAGATGATGTGCAGGTTTGACAAATGTATGGCTGCCTCTAAAATACAAATTCTTGCAAAGCCAAGACATCCACAAATACTGTAGGCATCAAGTGTAAAAAGAATTGCATCCACTGTATATTTTGTATGGCAACCAAATAATCAGCTTGATTTCACGCAAATTGGATTGTAAAACTAAGAAAGATGTTCATGTAACCATTTGTATGGCAATAGTTTTTATGCAGACATTTTAGTAAACAGTTATGTTTAGGAGATTTTTGGTAAAGGGGATCAGGTATTCCACAAGTGTGGTGGAATTCTGGCCATTGGAGGGCATTGCTCATCAATGATTTGCTTATGCATTTACCTAGTGAGATCAATCACTACTGTGCCCACCAAATAACACAAAGTCAAATTTAGGGCTTACTAGCTCTTGGCTCAACCAAGGAGTGTTAGAAGGGGTTAGATCCCCATTCGCTTTGTTGCCTAGAAAGGGAACCAGCATATATGTCGTTGGGACTAGATAGATTCCCACCTAGGTTCAACTTAAAGAGGAAGAAGAGAAACTCTGCGTGGACTGGATGATTTCAATCTTGCGAGTTCTATTATAGGGTATGCTTTGCTCCTATTCTGGCTTGTGAGTATGTACTGGCTATGCAATGACTACTAACTGAGATCGAACTGCCCCTAGCTATATCCCAGATGGTTCATAAAAAGCTTGTGTGTGTGTAAGAATAAATTCATTGTATGTTTTATCCCCCTGGGCCACATGAAAAACTATTTCATTCTTACGATACAATGGAGGCCTGATTTACCTTTTTATGCTGCATAAGTCAGGTTTATGGATGTAGCTACCCATATATCTTAGCCTTGCCTCAGCAAAGTTTAATCCAATAATACCCTCCACCAACACAAAAATTTGCCACCCATATGAACATATAGATGCAGAGTGATCAGAAAGCCAAATTGTTGATGTCTATTTATAGTGTTCACTGAGTGGCTGTTGCATTTCTCTAAAAATACAGAAGCACAAGGATGAGAAGAAAGGAAAAAAGGTTTATAACAAAGTCCCTAGAAATAATTCAGCTAATAGGCAGTCTCACATTCAGCTTCCCCGTCAGGGGGAACGCAGGAGGAGCAGTATTATTACAGCTACAAAAAGTGCAAGCAATGCCACAACATAAGCCTAATAATCTATTTTATACAGTATATACAAACTCCAACGTGAGAACAAAATAAACTTTAAAAACTAACCTGTAACCAAAGTTATGCTTTAATTACTAAGGAATATATTGATGTTATCATTGCATTATGTCTGTTTATCATGTTCTTTGTCTGTTAAAATAAAACTTTTAACTTAAAAAAATTCTTGCTAGTGGTGCATATTATATCTAAATACCACGAAAGCCAGATACAATCATTTTTCTTTTTCAGTTTTCATGACGCACACAGCTTATGTAATGAGGTGAGTGTACACAGACTTAAAGTCACGAGATCCTGTGAAGAATTTTAAAAACTTCTAGAAATTCAGCCTAGAAAGGCTGATCTGATTGGGTTCCATTTCCTTCTTATTGGTTTGCAATTTGTATTTATTAGAACTGACCCTGGTTTTCCAAAACCACTCATTAACTTGTTTGTAGTGTTCAACTATTCAGAAATATTTGATCATTCTGTCTCTGCTAAAGGTACTTCATCTCATTTCCATCAGGATAAGGTACATAGAGCATTCTGGCACCACTGAGGCCAATTTTTGCTCTGCCAAAAATTTCTTGCCAACATTTTCAAAGCTATATTTTTTTCTGCCACTGCCTGTGACTGGATTATTTCCTTTGTTTCTACATAAATGTACAAGTTTTTTTTTCTCCTTCAAGGTCTATATCCAACCATGTTTTTTTAATTAGATTTCCTCACTAAACAAGGGAAATGTATGACCTTGTGAAGCAATTAAATTGTTCACAGCATATAGCAGCTCCAGGCTAAAGCCTGTAGGGACAACCGAGATGCCAACACACGCAGACAAGGCTCTGAAAAAAAAACTTCTTGACATCCTTGGTTTATTCTTTCAGCTGCAGTGCACTTTTGGCCAGTAATGGGCTCACAGAAATGGAAAGTCTGTGTGTAAAAGAGCAAATGAAATGCAAAGGAAAAGCTCTAAATAGGGTTGTTTTAATACTCTGTGTTGTGTTTAGTGGTGGGTTTATTAATGGATGCCAATTAGATGATAACATGTCTAGTTTGGTTCTTTTGAAGTTGTCCGTTGCATAACTTAAAATTCCAGACTTGACATGATGGCACAGGGTGTAAGAATGCACATGTACAAAAGGGACATATTAACATAAAAATGCAATGTGCCCCTGTATGGGAGACCCTTCTTTTCTCATTTTTATATCTAAATATAAAGGGGTTTATAGCTGAAGCTGACCTGGCCTTCTTGATGTGCTTATGTTGCCTGTTGCCTTATGATGTCTTTCTTACTTGTGTTAGCAAGAGATAGAAGGGAAAGGTAAAGCTTGATGTTGAGTCTAAACCATCAGCTGTAAAGGCGAATGCAAATAAATTCAAATAAATACTATAGCAAATACTTTTTACATAGATATCATGTCTATAAGTGCATAGTACAAACATATGAAACATAATAAGATATGTGCTCAATTACAATCATTTCTCCTTATACGGCTTTGTAGAAATAAGAGTGTATTTGATATGGAACAGGAAAATAAACTGGTGAAAATTGCAATGCTTATTACCCATACTACACTAGTATTTCCTGGTGTTTCAGTGCCTGTCATGATTCCACACAGGCCCGGACTGGCAATCTGTGGGTTCTGGCAAATGCCAGAGGGGCTGCTATAAGGTGCCATAGAAAGTCAGTATTTAGTGGGCTGGTGGGGGCTGTTTGGGCCTCTGTGTGGGCCTCTGTGTGGGCTGATTAGGCCTCTGTGTACCTGAAAAGCAAAGGCCTATTTTAATTTCTCAGTCCGGAGATGGTCCCACATCAAGTAAGAAGTGGGAGATTTAGGTATATCTATTTTCTATCTACTTTGAATTTCATCTTCTCACCATTATGTATAATGTACACCTACAATCTGATGCGCCACACCTGTCAAACCCTTTGATTAACCAACTACTTTGGAGGTTGTATGCGATTAAGTTAGGTGAGATTACCTGCTCACCAACTAAAAGATCATGAGTGCCGATACAAATCTACAGTCCTTCTAGTACAATCCAGATCAGTACTGCAAATTCCAAAAATAACTCTCTCTCAAAAACCATAAATGCCGATGCAATAGCAAGGAAAAAGGAGGCAGGAGTATGTAGATCACACAGATATTCAGTGGAAGATTTTAGATAATGTCAAAACGTTTTAATAATTAAAAATACAACTTTGACTACAAGGACTATTTACAAACTCCTCAGCAATTCACAGGAGTTGTACAAAACAGAGATACACACAGGATGGCAAGCTTTTGTGATTTTAAAGCTCATTTACTAAAACAACTTTTTGTTAAAGGCTGATGCTAATTTTTAAATTCTGAAATTTAAATATACAAACATATTAAGCTGTGTAAGAAAAGTGTCCACTGATCTTGTTTTTCCAAATTTTTCTCTTGTATATTTATTGGCACCCCCCGATCCATGACAATGAGATATTGAAAATGAACATGTCAGCTCATTCTGCTATGTTGCCCTGTTTGCTCACACTCCCCTAATTAAAACAGCTAAATCATTTCAATAGCGAGGGATTACATTTGTAGGAACTTCAGCCAGGTTACAACTTACTCAATGGGAATAAAGATTTCTTTTATCCCAAAACTCAAAACTATTAAAATACCAGGTAGGAAAACCAATAAGATATTTTGTAACTATATACACAGTATATGCGCATAATTTGGATGTTCCCAAACAATATACAGGGCAACTGTCACAAGTGCTGTGGAAGAGGAACCAGTTATTCATGGAATGAAAACCACTTGTTCCAAAGCGACCAGTTCATATGAGAAAAAGGCCATCTGTGAAATCTGGCACATATCAAACCCTCCCATTATCTTACCAATAAATAACTGTCAGATTAAGTACAGCCATGCAAATGTTACTGTACTGGAAGTGAAAGGCTCCCTTTTATGTGGGCGTCTTCTGAGCTAAGGCTTCCATTCCTTGGCCCTCAGTTACGCCAAACCTGCTTCTAATCTCCCTGCTTTGGATGTGAAAAGACAAATGATGGCAGCTATTAAAAACATTCCTATCGTGAGAGTGCTTTAGGGGTACTGACAATGCAATTGTAAAAGACTGTTACATTTTAAACCCCAGCACTTTGCAATAGACACCAGCATTTGCAAAAAGGCTGCCAAACTTTCTTTTTATGGAGCTGGGTGTGTTTTACTGGACTGTAAATAGCTTAGAACCATCTATTGAAGTAACGCATTTTTTTATATTGTATGCCATTAAAGTTATTTTTGTTAGACGGGGGGATTTAATGCCTCCCTTTTTGAGAGCTTGCCCAAACAGGAGTAAGGGTATATTGTGGCCAGCAAAGGCAAGATACTTTTTTTTCTTCTGGATGCATAAATTATCCACCTCGGACTGATTATTTGATGCTTAAGTCCTTCATTTGATCTTATATTTAATAAAATGAACAATTTTTCCAAGTTGTGCTATTATTATGTTTTCCGTATTCTTAAAAAATCCTTTGTTAAATGCCTTTATTCCTTTTTTTGGAAAGGTTCAGTTTTTGTAGGAAGCTAAAATGTTTATTATGACTTTATGTTCTTGGGAAATTCTCTTAAATGCTTATCTATTTTTCTGAAATTGTTTACTCATAAAAATAATTCACTACCTTAGTTATATGTCTAGTAATGCTGCTAAGTGCCATGCCACCATGGTTTTTACAGTCTCTCAGATATCCCCAGGCCAGCCTTAGCAAGCACTTGTTCAATACAGAACAGTTTGTCAGATTTTAATACTTTGTATGTGCCAATGTAGAAAAAGCACAGAGGATGCCCCGCGGATAAAAAAAATTATACTGGTATGGTAATTAGCAGAAAGCACCCAAGGCCATTGTGTTTTCTGAAGAAGAGGTGCACTACACTGGGTAGGAAGTAACAGACTAGAAACCCTGGAGGTGCCTAAAAACTCGGGCACCTACCAGAGATTTTAGACCCAGTTATAAAAAGTTGTATTATAAAAGCCTTTTTACTTTTAAAAATTCACCTGATATGCACTTCCCATACTTCACTTCACCACACTCTTCCCATTCCCCTCCTTGCTGGGTGACTAGTAGGGATGAGTGATCTTTTTCACCTGTTACAGTTTTGTGTAGTAAATAGGAGCTTTTCTAACAAGGTAGGATATTATATATGCTATTGCAGAGTCAAAAACACCTTAACCACAATAACATTTCACCTTCACCTTGACTCCTAGTTCAGTGAAACTTCACCTCTCTCTCTCATGTGTAGTAACAAGTCAATTAGAATTGTTTTTTGTTTAGTCAGATGGTTTATAACAGAGGGGGCACATGACTAGGTGCACACAGAAAGGCTACTGCAAATATTCAAGATTTCTTGGCAATATAAACCATGAACTTTGTTACAAAATTAAGAAGAATTCCATGCCAAATAATCATCCTTTCACAAACATGTCTCCATCAGATTATGTTTGCGTTCGCCACAGTCTGTGAACTGCAATTCTACTAAAAATCCAAATCCAAAAATATGGCATCTCAAACCTGTTGAAGTCATGTAGAAGTCAATGGTAGGTCAATGATGTCCCTGAAGTTCTTTTTTGACATCGTGATCGGCACTGGATAAAGTCTGGGTTTTCGTCTGATAATCTCGCGTCACGTTTTTGCAATGAAAATTCAGTAAAATAAAGATTTAGGAGCTTCAATTGACACATATTGATGCTAGATTTTGTTGTGTCATTTTGTCGCTCAAATTTTTTCTAGAAAAATTATTGAATGAGTTTAATTCGTGGAAGGGAGCCAGGTCAATTTTGTTATCATGGAAAATGAGATAAATTCAAGTTTTAGTAAATTAGCCCCTAAATGTAGCTCTTAACAGAAGGGGCTGAAGTAAACATGTAGATTTCTATTTCAAGTGGCCCAAGGGCCCATTTATATTCTTATCCTGAAGTTCAGGTTTGGGTAAAAGTACATAATTTGTTTGCATTTCTGGCATCAATTGCTTTTTTTCTTAGTGAGGGATATTTTTGTCCATGATCAGGACAAAGATCAGACCAACTTTTTATTTTTTTGAAACAACACAACTATTGGGAAAAAATCCAACATGAAGACTAAAAATGCCAAAAAAGTTAAATAACTTGCCATTGTTTTTCCCAATCTGACACATCAATGGATCATAAATTAGCCTTTAAGTTTAAATCGATGAAAAGTTCTAAAAATGGAAACTACATAAAAATAATAAAATATTACCAAAATCAAAATTTAAATATTTTTGATTGCTATTCTTAACTGAACCTACTATTGCACAAGGGTGTCACTTGCTCCTGCATGTCAATTGGATCCACTATGAACACTCCCAGTTTAATACCACTGTACTTATCTTCAATGTCAATCATTAACACTAGCCCAGGGAAACTGAATTTTAGAAATGATGGCCATTTTGTTAAAAGGGAATACTTTCTCTTCTACTAATAGCAACACAACAATGTGTATACAAATGTATTTTACATAACAACATTGTTTATTTAATAAATTATACTAAGTCACAATATTAATAGCACAATAAGATTGTGATAGATGATTGATAGATGATCAGCATTTACTACTGAAAATTATTTCTCTACCTGAAATGATCCATAGTAACTTCAGATGATGGCAGAAACCCAGGGATGGCCTCTGCAGGGGTTCTAGGGTAGATGCATATGTTTGACTAAACACATTGTCAATAATCAAGATATTTTTAGATATACTCTGGCCTGGGTTCTCTATCCTAATAACCAGCTTATCATGCTACTAACACAAAGTCATCCTCACTCTGCTAGTTCTGACCATTTATAGCTATATATCCTGTATAAATATTTGTGCATTGATGTGTGTGGGATTGCAACATGCAAACTGTGCAAACTGTATGGCATGTGTTTGCACACTATAACTTACAATAAAATATATTAATAGAAGAAGAAATGCCGGTGTGCTTGCCTCTATTCTATTGTATGTAGACTTTTGCAATGGGGCTTATAATACCCTACAACAACTGAGTTGTAAGTCAGTGAGTGCAGATAAATTGAAAGTATTGTTAGAGAACACACACACACACATAAGGGGTCCTTAATATGGATCACCACACCTTTAATCTGCTAAAAATTATATAAGCATTAAATAAACCCTTTAGGATTGTTTTGCACCCATTAAGGATTCATTATATTATATCTTACTTAGGATTAAGTACAAGCTACTGTTTTTTATTACTGAGAAAGGGGAGATGGGAGATGGCTTTCCCATAATTCAGAGCTTTCTTGGTAACGGGTTTCCGAATAACAGATCCCATCCCATGAGCAGCACACAGCACTTATTGTTATAGAGAGTTATACTGTTTTGATCTTCAGCACAGTTTTAGCCTCTTGCAAATAAGTACATTCTGTGCAGGCTCATTGCAGCTCACTTTATTCACATAATTTTTTTCTCACACCTGGACAAAAGAGAAAACATACTTCAAATAATTTCTTTTCCCAACAGATAAAAATAAATACTTAAGTGTTCAGGATTAAAGAAAGAACAAATGAAGAAAGCCATAGCATGGTTTTTGCATGGTGCACTAATCCCTTGATGAAAAGTTTTTTATCGCAGATGAATGGTTGTTTTATGAAAGAGAAATCTTTCCACTTAAGAAACATGAAATCAATAAAGAAACACTTTAAACAATAAGTAGCAGTTAAAATAACAGGCAATTAGTGCTAACCCAACAAGAAGTAGGCATGGCAGCCTAGTGATTGAGAAAGAGTGATAATGATTTGGAAATCAGATGAACATAAAAATAAGAGAAGTACATTTGTGGTCGATGAGTATGCTGTGCAGAAAATATGTAAAGCGTGTTCAGGTTTATATAAGTAATTGTATTTGGACAGTAACATAACTGTCTCTTCATGTCTTACTAATCTCCTGTACAACTTTGTGATTCTACTTAGCAGACATCATAGTTGCACTGTGTTGACTTTACAAATTTGATTAAATTATTCATCAATACTGCCCAAAGCCTTAATTTTAACAATATTGTGATATTCCTATATTTACCTACACTGATGCACATACTTTCATTTTCATATATTGCACCTGTTTTATTATTATTATGGCATTTTTCAGACTTTTTTTAGACTATAGAGTTCATTTATGTCCCCATAGTGAGTTGTGCTTAAAAACACAAGGTACTTGGTCACAATGTGCTCTTCTCACTTCTGTGTAGTTGCGTTTGGCACCATTCAGTCCTGCCTTACATTCGAGTGCTACTGCATCTATTGACGCAGAAGAACTCTGAAGTTTCCGTCACCTCATAACCAGGCAGTAGCTTCAGAAATCCAATGACACCCTGCATTAATAGAGAATCAGGCAGAGATGTAACTCACATGGCAAACACCGATGCCAGACTTTAAAAATATTGGGTACAATTGCACCTGATTTGTGATCGTGTGCATATCATGCAGCTGTGTCTATTTTACTAAATCATCCAGAATTATCGCAGGTGTGAATTGTCCAGTTGTACCCGCAATGGGGGAAAAATGTGGCAATTGTGCTCGAAATTGCCCACTGCGTCTAGGTAAGTGATTGTGCCCTTATAGCTTGCTATGAGGGAGACCTAGTTTATAGCTCCTAATTGTAAGTACACAAAGGCATTTGACCATACATTTAATTGTTGCTTAATTTCTCTCAGAAGATACCACATCATCTGAAAATATGAAGCACTGAGCCATGTTTTACATCTTCTACTATCACATGTAAGAAAATCCCCATTACTGGAGCAATGTACCTAATCTGCAGGAGCTGTGTGTTAAGTATACCTCATTTAAAATGTTTTTCACAAGAAGAAAACAGTTTTCCTGTTTTCATCTACAAAATGTCACCAACCCATATATATATATATATATATATATATATATATATATATATATATATATATATATATATATATATATATATATATATACACACATGCGAAGTGGTGCTTAAAAGTTTTGCAACCCCTTTTATACAATATTTCTGCATAAATAAATCTGTTTTTAATGCAAATCCTTAAAGTGGTCATACACTTTCAAGCATCACTATACACAAAAAAGTGTATATGTCATATATACTGTATTAAAATACAGATAAATGGAGGGCACACCTTATTCGAAATATACAAGAGAAAACAATGCAGTGGGAGGTGCAAAATAACCTTTAAGTCACCCCTGCGATATATAATTCATAGATTATATATCGTGACAATCAATTGGCCATATTATACCAATAAAACTATAGAATAAATATAAAAGTAAGTGTCAATGTTAATAAATATATGTATAATATACCAATAAAACTATAGAATAAATATAAAAGTAAGTGTCAATGTTAATAAATATATGTATACACATACATATATTTATTAACATTGACACTTACTTTTATATTTATTCTATAGTTTTATTGGTATAATATGGCCAATTGATTGTCACGATATATAATCTATGAATTATACATATATAATAATGCCTAAATACTGTCTGTGTTAATTATTAATTGTAATATCACTTTAAATGGACTATGTTACTTTAATGGGGTTGACATTTTTGTTACAACATTAGACCCAATGTCTAATCTTTTATCTGCTGCGAAAACGCTGGGGTTGCTAGGATACGGCGTGACTGCCAAGGTAGATCTTACTGCGCATATTTTAAAAGCACCCATACGCTTCATCGTCTATTCTCGCGCTATTTTTTTCCTGAGGCAACGATCGGTTAGGGAGCTGCGTCACTACGCCGAACGTTTCATCGGCGGAAGTGACATAGGCGCATGTGACGTCACAGACACGAACGTACGGGTAGCGCGCGAAAATAGAAGTGGACGCATTATTGAAGAGGGTATTTATTCCATTGCTAAACCCCTTACACATCAGAATCCCCTTGACAAAGGCTATTTGCCGAAACGTTGGGGCTATTCTCATTTTGGCAGGTGTATTCGCTCCTTGTAGTCTTCTTTTCTGCCTTGCTTGTACCTTAAGGGTGGTATGTATATCAGCATCATGTGAAATGTTTCTTGTTTTTGTTAACATTATGCTCTTTGTTTGGTTGTTCTTTTTAACTAGTAAAACATATTTCAATCTTACCACCTGAGTCTATATATACTGTATTAGCCAAATTAAGAGGCCCATTTATTAATGGTCGAATTTTAGTGGAATTAGAGCAGCATAGCTCCAATTCACTTCAATAAGACCTTGGCTGCTTTTACTTAGAGAAGTTTTGTATTAAAAGTTTTTCAGGGTTTTATACTTAGAATAATAATTTATAAAAAAAAAATTATAATTTTTTGAGTTTTAGACAAATTTTTTAGAGAAAAAATATGATTCATGAAAAAAAAATCCAAATGTTAGTAAATAGGCCCCTTAGTGTCCATTAAATTTTATTCACAGGGGAAAAGTGTTATCAGAGAGAGTGTAAAAATGGGGATCTAAAACACCTTAGTATTTGTAGCCATTAGTTAAATGAATATTTTAATTCAAATAAGAATAAAGAATAGTCATAAAGTCATAGATGGCAGTTATTATTATTAAAACTCATCACACAAAATGTGTCTGGTGGTCAACACCATGCAGTTTGGCGTTTGCTGAATGAAACATGCAGAGATTTGCCAATTCTGCATCTCCCTGGCTAGACTTTCAGGGCCATTGCCCATGGACCATTTGATTATACTGGTGGGTTGAACAATGGTTACAGAGTGAATCTGTTTTAAAATGTTAATGCTTTTCTTGTATTCTTTGTCAATCAGGCGTTGTGTTGATTTCTTGTGTCATGCTGCATTAAGCTACTCAAAAACTTACAAATTCTCAGACATACACTTTACAAGTTCGTGCATACCTGTTTGGCACCCACTTAAAACTCAGGAAACATCTTCAATATCAAAGACACATATATGCCCATGTGTTATCTTGCTGATGAGCATGTCCTACACATCACTCTTTTTTTACATGATGGTTTTAACCAATTTAAGAGCAATCGTCTGTAGAATTTTGCAATTATACATCATAATATAGTTAAGATTGCCAGCTATGATAATCTATATATTGCCTCTTTTGTAAACCAACGTCATGTAGTCTGAGTTCATACAATCAGGAAATGTTTGACAGGTAGGGACAGATTTATTGAGGATTTAGTTAAGTTTTCCATGAAAATTCACGTTTTGGAGGTTTTTTTGGTCAAAAAGAAATTTTTATGTTATTTTTTTTTTTTAAACTCGAATTTTTAGAAATGTATTATACCCTAACCCTGGAAATAGCTTGAATTCGAAAATACACCATCTAAAACCTGTTGTGGTCATGTAGGAGTCAATGGCAGAGGTACTTTAACCATTTGAAAATTTTAATTGCCTTCATGATGTTCGAGTTTTTTTGGAGGGTTTGCCCAGAAAACTTGATCAATTCGAGCAATTCAAGTTTTTTTTTTGTCGAAAACTGGATTAATTTGAGTTTTCAGGTCGTTAACCCTGGACTCACTGAATGAAGTTTTTTCTATTCCAGTTTTTCTTAAATTAGAACCATTTGAGTTGTGAGTTCATTCAAGTTCATTTGAGTTATAAAAAACTCTAAAATTCAACCTTTTATTAAATACCTCCCTTAAAGGGGTTGTTTACCTTCCAACACTTTTTTTCAGTTCAGTTGGTTTCAGATTGTTCATCAGAAATAAAAAGACTTTTTCCAATTATATTCTATTTTCTATGTGTGACCGTTTTTCTAATATTGAATTGTAAAACTTATTTTTCACCTTTCTAAAGCTGCTCTGGGAAGGGGGGTCGCCGACCTGCTAAACTGTTCTAAATTTAAACATTTAGTTGAAACATTCTTCTCTCTGTCGCTGCTGAGCAGAATCCCTGAATTTCATTACAGGCAGCTGTTAGAAATGATACAATAGTTGCTAAAACTTTTTCTCCTAGGATCTGGATCTGGTTTGCCAGACCCTATGTGGGAGTGACCCACCCATCCTTTCCTTTTCCTTGACTTGATCTGCTTATTCAGATTCATAGAGAATCTTAATATCTTCACACTCTGCAATCTGCTGTGCAATGACTGTGCAAGATAATCCTATTGTACCTAGCAACTGCTGAAAATGATGCTTTCCTGGGGTAGTGCGTTTTTACTCATTACTACACATTGACTACATAGACCGTTTGATCAACTTAAACAAGCACTTATTTAAAGGGTATCGCTGTCTGAGAGGCAGTGCACCTTGGGTTCCAGTAAGGTAAACCTAATACAGCATCATAAAGCTGTAGCGAGTATCCCCCTTTGCTAAATACAGGCCATCAGAAGGTAATAAAGGTGCCAGGACTGCTAAACACTAATTTAGACCTAGTGGCATAGGTTACAACAAAGCGATAAATATAGCCATGTTACATTAGATGTCTAGGTAAAGGGCAGTCACTGAGGCACATGTATTGTCCCTTTAAACCTCAGCCACATCTATACATCTATACTAAAATCTTAACAACTGCTGCACCCCAAACACTGCAGTGGTCAAACATGCCTTGAAACAACAGCAACTTTTTCCTTTTAATGGAAATGTATTTGTCTATGGATCACAGGATCTAATATGACAAGAGAAATTTGTTTGCTAGATTTTGGAAATACTAATTATAGACTTACTGCCTTTTGTCATAGGTTCAGTGGCTCCACCCCACAAACCGATGCCTCCATTACTTTTGTTTTTACCAATACATTTGCTCTTAATCAGTGGTACATTCCAGTCTTTCTTATTTTGTATGTCTGTGTGGGTCTTTTCCATTTGCAATACTGCTAACATCAACTCTCTTTGTAAATGTACCTCACGGTCTATATAATAAGCTCAACTTGATACACAGTTCTAGTTGTTCCCAGAGGTATTAGCATTAACAGGAGTAAGAGTTCCATAAAAAACACAATAAACTAAAGGCTGCTTTGTTTTTCAAAACTCACTTAAGTGCTTTTTAATTATCGATAGTTTGTTCTGAAGAGTCCTTATTGAAAAATTAAATTAGCGTTCATAAGTATTCAAATACATTTCTAAATAATAATTAGGCTGAAATAAGAAAATGAACTGTTTAGTAGAAAATCATGTATTGATTGAGCTGTTTCTGTGCTAGTGGATAATGTATGCTTGGCAAAATAGCTCTATAATTTTAAAATAATTTAGTTATAAATACCTTTCATTCAGTTCAGAAAAGATTTGCACGGGATGCAGTGCATTATAGCTTTAATAATATATTATAAAACCGGATTTTACCCTTTGATAGAAAATGTATACAGCATGAAATAGTGCTGACATCTTGTGGAAAGTCAACATGTTATCATTCCATAATCCATTTATGTGTTCACCACTGATGCATGATGTTCTTCCATTCAGCCCAAAACTGTTTACCAAGAGAGGAGTAGCAAACAATACTGTAAGCGACAGATTTTTGCCATAGCCGGTAAAGGAGGCTCAAAACTGGAATTTCTAAAAGAGTTTCAAGTGGGTTCAGTGAATATCAGTGGCCGAAAACCCAGTAGCAGAATATATAACCAAAAAAATCCACTGAACTTTTTTTTTATGATTTACACTGTACTACCATCCTTGGCACATAGGAATAGCATAAGATATAAATATATAACACCTTAATAGAGTGATTATAATCAAGTGAAATTAAGCTAAAATAATGGAATGGTTGCTTCCTGACATCTTTTAATGTACAGAGCTAGGGCTTGTCAGCCCCATCGCATTTATTGAAACTCCACCACTTACAGCTGGTTGATTGGAAAGTCTCATTCTATCATCGTACAAAGCTAATCAGCAAAATGAGATCATTGTGCATATTTTATATTGAATAAAAGTAGAAATATAAACTGAACTCACATAAATGGAAAAATCGAGAAAAAAAAAACCAAGGTTAAAGTAGTAGTTTGGGCACAGGAAGATAAACAGCAGGAACATGTAGGATGGTTTAAAAATCCTGTGAATGCATAGAATGCTTGTGGGAAATCCTAATTGCTTCAATAACTGTTCGTATGTATGTTAATAGACGTGGTATATGAAAGTGTCAGTACATGGAATTGGAGCCATGGCTCTATGAAACAAACTTGGTTTGAAACAAGCCAGTTAATCGTATGTAGTGATGGGCGAATTTATTCGGCAGGCGCAAATTCGTGGAGAATAAATTCGCGAAACCTCTGTGAAATTGTGCCGGTGTCCAAAAAACGGACACCGGCGTCCAAAAAAATGGACGCCGGCGTCAAAAACGAGATGCTGGTGCCGTTTCCCAAATTTTTCGCCGTTTCACGAATTTCATGGGAAATTCACAAATTTTTAGGCGAATTGAAATGCCCCAAATTCGCCCATCACTAACCATATGCAATTTCTGGTGTGAACTACATAAAAAAGAACTATATATTCATAGTTTTAGGATTCACTTTGAAAGTATTTTCATATTGTTGGTAGGAACTCCACCCCTCTGTTTTGTCTTTCTATTAGAACCATCATACTGCAGCCACCTTTGATGTCATTTTCATGAGCCCTTACATGTAGGGGAACCTATGCTGGCATGCTGAAGAACTTTGATGACAGATATGTTATTTTGGTTTTGTTGTTCTGATTTTCCCACCTCTCCATTTTGCTTGGCAGAATGGCTGCATTTTATTTACAGTAGGTGTTTTTTTGGAGTATAAAAGAATAACCACCAAGCTGGTAGATATATTACATTAAACCTTTTAGGGCACACACCCTACACCCAAAGGAATAAAATAAATCAAGATCCAGACTAGAATATCTGTCATATTTTCTTAAGCAGTGATGACAATTTAGCCTATGTTTTATATATCTTCTAATGTTCACCATTGACAGCTTTTACTGCTGCATAAAATGATTGTTCAAAGATTAAGCATGAGAACATACAATAGAATTTACTTACTGAATATTTGGGGTGATTCAGTTAAAGAAGGACAGATAAACTATATTTTATGAAACTGTAAACAAAAATGTATAACTGTACTTGTCCTTTGTCCATGTGGCTTCATATGGTCATGGAATTCTTTGTTGACACCTAATTTCCTTCTATTTTACAGTGGGCATACATTACACCCTTGTCAAGACCGCCGGGAGTGCGAGGAGTCGCGTCCGCTCCCGGCGGCGAAGAATCCAAGATGGCGGCGCCCAGGGAACCCACGTGGGTTCCGACGCCGGCGTTGTGACGCCAGCACGGCGCGACGGTCGCAGGTGCGCTGACGCTGGCGCAAGGGCGCCAAATTCAAACATAAAAGGACGCCTGAGACGCCAAGATGGCACCCGAAAATAGGATCCTGTTCCCTGAGTGATTCCTGGGTTCCCTTGCTGTTTTTCCCTGCTTATATCTGCCTGATTCCTTGTTGTGACCCCTTGCCTGGACTTGGACTTCGCTGTTACTCTGCCTGCCTTTGACCCCGTGCCTTGCCCTGGACTTTGTTGTATTCCGCCTGCCTTCTGACCTGTGCTTGGACTTTGATTATTCTCTTGCCTAACCCCTGGATACCACGACCCTGATCCCTCCTGAGGGGCTTCCTCCTAGATCCGGACTACTCCCCAGAGGGGGCTCCCGGCTCCCTGACATTATTTTCGGGCCATGGATCCTTCTGAGGAAGCCACACCTCATGTCGGACGAGCGCTCCGCGGACTGGCATCCCGCATGGAGGACTACGAAAACCAGCAGGTTCGCATTGGGCAAGCACTCGATGTCCTGCTAGCTCAAGTGCCTTCTGCGCCCTTCGCTGCTCCACCTACTGGAGATCCCCCCATGGCGGCAGCCTCTACGAACGCAAGCTACCCGACAGGTGAACCTTGCATTCCACCTCCCCCT
The DNA here is from genome assembly GCF_017654675.1 of Xenopus laevis. Classification (NCBI taxonomy): domain Eukaryota; kingdom Metazoa; phylum Chordata; class Amphibia; order Anura; family Pipidae; genus Xenopus; species Xenopus laevis. The sequence continues at coordinate 51,223,908 of NC_054379.1, read as the reverse complement.
CGCTTCAGTGGGGACCCACAAGCCTGTAGGGGATTTGCCACACAATGCCAAATTCAATTTGAGTTCCAACCCACACAGTTTCCAAGTGAGCGTTCCAAGGTGGGGTATGTGATGTCTCGTTTGGAAGGCAAGCCACTGGAGTGGGCAACGTCTCTTTGGGAGAAGAATTCCCCGGTGACTTATGATGTTAAAGAATTTCTCCAAGCTTTTCGCATAGTCTTTGATGCTCCAGGTCGGGTTACGAACGCCCCTGCCCGTCTCTTGCAGCTCCGGCAGGGAAGCCGCAGTGTCAATGAGTACGCTATAGACTTCCGAACTCTGATGGCGGAGACTTCCTGGTGTGATGACGCTTATAAGGCCGTATACTACCAAGGCCTATCCATCCGCATCAAAGATGATCTCGTCTCCAGAGAGACTCCTGACACCCTGGAAGGGCTGATCGCTCTATCCATTAAGGTTGACACCCGTCTCAGAGAACACCAGGTGGAGAGAGAGCGCAGCAGACGATTTTCTCCCATGTTGGCCCCTCGCTTTCAAAGGCCGATTCTGCAAGCATCCGCTGTCCCTGTGACTCATGTGTCCACGTCTCCCCTGGAGGAACCTATGCAAGTAGGAAAGGCTCGCCTCTCCGAGCAGGAAAGACTCCGAGTTTTGTACCCCGAGGTATGTCTCAGGTTTCTCATGTAGGGGGCATCACTCGAGGGCCTCAGGAGAAGTATCAAGGAAATTCATGCAGACTTCTCCTTCCTTTGCAGATTCACCTGGCAAGTAAATCTATCTTCGAAAGGGCCTTCCTCGACTCCGGAGCGGATGGCAATTTCATGGACGCCTTCTTTGCCGAACGCATGAAGATTCCCCTGCTTCCATTGTCTTCACCCCTGCGAATTACCGCCATAGGTGACAAACCCCTGGAGTTTGAATTCGTCACAATGTTTCACGGCGGAACTATCCGTACAAGTTGGGGCGCTGCATCAAGAAAAACTTTCTTTCTTCATCATTCCCTGCCCTTCTACTCCAGTAATATTGGGTCTTCCGTGGTTACGTCTGCATAACCCCACCATAGACTGGTCCACTGGGCAGATCTCTCGTTGGAGTTTATTTTGCCTGCAACATTGCCTTCCACCAAAACCCCTCGAGAAGTTGAATGTCTCCACTGCGGAACTAAAGACTTTGCCCTCCACTTACCAGGGGTTTTCTGATGTGTTTTGTAAAAAGTCTGCAGAGTTCCTTCCCCCACATCGCTCCTACGACTGTCCGGTTGAACTCCTGCCAGGAGCTATGCCCCCCAGAGGGCGCACCTACCCTCTCTCTCCTGCAGAGACTACCGCTATGAAGGAGTACATCCAAGAAAATCTCCAGCGGGGGTTTATCCGCCCTTCTACCTCTCCTGCAGGGGCTGGGTTCTTCTTCGTGGAGAAGAAGGACGGAGGCCTTCGGCCTTGTATAGACTATCGGGGTCTGAATAAGATCACCGTGAAAAACAGGTACCCCCTGCCCTTGATTGCCGAGCTCTTTGACCAGCTGAAAGGGGCAAAGATTTTCTCCAAGTTGGATCTCCGGGGGCCTACAACCTCATTCGCATCCGGGAGGGTGACGAATGGAAGACGGCATTCAACACTCGGGATGGGCACTATGAATATCTTGTTATGCCCTTCGGCCTTTGCAATGCCCCTGCCGTCTTCCAGGAGTTTGTTAATGATGTGTTCCGAGATCTCCTAGGAAGGTTCGTAGTCGTATACTTGGACGACATCCTGATCTTTTCCAAGGACCTTGAAAGTCATCGCTCCCAGGTGAAGGAGGTACTCTCTCGTTTGAGGAAGAACTCTCTCTTCGCCAAGTTGGAGAAGTGTGTCTTCGAGGTATCCAAGATCCCCTTCCTAGGATACATTATCTCTCCAGAGGGATTTGAGATGGACCCCGTGAAAGTGTCGGCCATCCAGGAGTGGCCTCTCCCACTGAGTACCAAGGCAATCCAGAGATTCATCGGATTTGCTAATTATTATCGACAGTTCATCCGGGGGTTCTCTTCCCGCATTGCACCTATCCTGGCCCTCATCCGGAAAGGGGGTAAACCCAGCCTGTGGCCTCCATCTGCCATAGAAGCCTTTCAGTCCTTGAAAGAGGCCTTCACGTCCGCTCCTGTTCTCCGACATCCCAATCCTGCACTACCCTTCTGCATCGAAGTTGATGCTTCTGAAGTCGGAGCCGGAGCTATCCTGTCTCAGAGACACTCCACTGATGGAAAATTGCACCCCTGTGCGTTTTTCTCCAAGAAGTTCTCATCCGCAGAGCAGAACTATGATGTTGGAAATCGAGAACTCTTAGCAGTCAAGCTTGCCCTTGAAGAATGGCGTCACCTCCTGGAGGGCTCTGAAATTCCTGTCCAGATTTTCACAGATCACAAGAATCTGGAGTTTATACAGTCCCTCAAGAGGCTAAATCCCAGACAAGCCAGGTGGGCCCTTTTCTTTTCCCGATTTAACTTTGTTTTGACTTATCGCCCAGGTTCCAAGAATCTGAAGGCCGATGCCTTGTCTCGTAGCTTCACTCCGGTGGACCGTGACCCTGAGAGGCAGGAACCAATCATTCCACCAGTCAAGATCATTGCCTCTCTGTATCCCCAATTTGCCGACCAGATTCTGGCTGGGCAGTCTTCGGCTCCTCAAGATACTCCGATTGGCATGGCCTTCGTCCCTCCAGAACTTCGCCTGGCCATCCTGCAACAAACCCACTGCTCCAGGCAAGCTGGACATCCTGGTCCGGCCAAGACCCTTGAACTCTTGAGGCGCCTAGTCTGGTGGCCTGATATCCGCAAGGATGTAAAGGACTTTGTGGCTGCTTGTAATGTCTGTGCCACTTCTAAGCCTAGACATTCCCGCCCCAGCGGGTTGTTACAGCCTTTGCCGGTTCCCTCTCGTCCGTGGACGCACCTCTCTATGGACTTTATTGTCGAACTTCCTCCCTCCGGTGGGAATACTGTGATCTGGGTTGTCATTGACCGCTTCAGCAAAATGGCCCATTTCATCCCTTTGAAGAAGTTACCCTCTGCGGTGGAATTATCCCAACTCTTTATTAAGTACATCTTCCGCCTGCATGGTTTCCCGGTGGAGATCGTCTCCGACAGAGGCACCCAGTTTACCGCCAAGTTCTGGCGTTCTCTATGTAAAGACTTGGGAATAACACTTAAATTTTCGTCTGCCTACCACCCGCAGACGAATGGGGCAGCTGAACGTGTGAACCAAGCCTTAGAACAGTTCCTGAGGAACCACGTGTCTCTTTGCCAGGACGATTGGTCTGACCTCCTCCCGTGGGCGGAGTTTGCTCATAATAATGCATGTCATTCCTCCACAGGAAGGTCCCCATTTATGGTGGTGTATGGACAGCATCCTCAAGCCTTTCCTCAGGACTTCGTGTTGTCGGACGTCCCGGCTGCAGATGATCTGGCAGCCCATATGCTTGCTATTTGGGCTGCAACCAAGTCTAATCTAGAGAAGTGTGCTCTAGTCCACAAGACTTTCGCGGATCGCCGTAGAAGGCCCTCTCCTCCCTACAAGGTGGGTGATTGTGTCTGGCTCTCTTCCAGGAATATTCGCTTGAAGGTGCCATCTCCCAAGTTGGGTCCGAAGTTCCTGGGTCCGTTCCCCATCTTGGAGATAATTAACCCTGTAGCCATCAGACTTCAACTCCCACCAGAGATGAGAATCCCCAACGTGTTCCACGTCTCCCTGGTGAAGCCCACCGTCTCCAACCGTTTCTCTGGTGTCCAATCTCCTCCTCCTGCTGTCTCTGTGGAGGGTCAACAAGAATTCGAGGTGGAGAGAATCCTTGATTCCAGAATCTCCAGAGGGTCCCTTCAATACCTCATCCATTGGAAGGGCTTTGGCCCCGAAGAATGCTCTTGGGAGGGACACCGTGATGTGCATGCTCCTCGTTTGGTAAGAGACTTCCACTCCAAGTTTCCCCAGAAACCAAGTCCCGGTGGTCCTGAGGCCCCCCGTGAGGGGGGGGTACTGTCAAGACCGCCGGGAGCGCGAGGAGTCGCGTCCGCTCCCGGCGGCGAAGAATCCAAGATGGCGGCGCCCAGGGAACCCACGTGGGTTCCGACGCCGGCGTTGTGACGCCAGCACGGCGCGACGGTCGCAGGCGCGCTGGCGCAAGGGCGCCAAATTCAAACATAAAAGGACGCCTGAGACGCCAAGATGGCGCCCGAAAATAGGATCCTGTTCCCTGAGTGATTCCTGGGTTCCCTTGCTGTTTTTCCCTGCTTATATCTGCCTGATTCCTTGTTGTGACCCCTTGCCTGGACTTGGACTTCGCTGTTACTCTGCCTGCCTTTGACCCCGTGCCTTGCCCTGGACTTTGTTGTATTCCGCCTGCCTTCTGACCTGTGCTTGGACTTTGATTATTCTCTTGCCTAACCCCTGGATACCACGACCCTGATCCCTCCTGAGGGGCTTCCTCCTAGATCCGGACTACTCCCCAGAGGGGGCTCCCGGCTCCCTGACAACCCTATATCATCAGCACCAAAGGTCAACCTGAGCAAATCTATACTGTCCCAGCAACAAGCTGAATTAAAGTGATGTGCTTCATTAGCTTCCTATATCAACCTCTTTGGTTCTATCAGGTACAGTACAACATTTAGCAAAAGGAAAAGTTGCACTCACCACTAAACAATTTTAAAATATTAAGTTAAGATGTGACTTCAAAATGCATACAGATAAAAAGGCCTATTTATCAAAATTCTAATTTGTGTAATGTTAGAGCTTTTTTTTTTTTACTTTGAATTAACTCAAATTTTTAACAAACTCAAATTTGAATACATACCTAAAATGTTTACTCGTTCTCAATGAGTTTAAACATTACACATTAAAAAAAAATGCTTTCAATTTGCCTTAGGTGGCTCCCATTGACTTCTACAGAAACTCAGCAGCTTTTAGATGCCTAAGTTTTACATTCAGGTTTTGACAATTTTATGCAAACAAAGCATTATTTGACTTTAGGAGCTTTAGCGCAAAATTTTATTTTAGCGCAACTTGAATTCAACCATTGAGAAATTATGTCTAAAGGTGAGAGATCCTCTGCACTCATATCAATATATTAAGGACATGAAGATATTTTGTGCATATAGCTACAAAAATGTCCTCCACTTCACTAGGCACTAGGTAGGGAGGTACCTGACTAAGGCACAACAACGAGTTGGTGGTGGGCCTATACCTGTTGAAGGATCCTATGCCTACCCCTAGTCCGGGTTCACATGTTTCCTCATTCCCAGTATTTACCTCTCTAACCTAATGTCAAGCCCCCTGCGCAAGCAAAGTCACTGCACAACTTTCCCCAGTGCCTTTTACAAATAATTTTTTTTAACAAAGTACTCTGCACCCTAAGGTAACAGTTTATTTTGGGAGTCTGCGCCAAAGTGTGATGATTTGACTTATTCAAGGGACCCAAAAAGCTAATAAGAATTACAGTAAACCTAGGGTTTCCTGCTTTGAAACTCCCTGCAATATCCCATTGTTGTTCACTAAGCTCCTAGAGGAAAGTTCATGGAGGAAGCAATTCTGAGAAAAATATTCAGAAACTTTTGAATAAACATTGCTCCTTAATATCTTTCTGCTTAATACTTTGTAGCTGCCTGTTTTTTGTTTTTTGTTTCTGGAACTACTCACTACTTTCAAACTGAAGCCACTATCGGCACAATTAAAGCATTCTGCATAAAAATGGTTAAAAATGAAAATGCTAGACATCACCTCACTGTTATTGTTTAAGGTGTAGCCAAAATCCTGACATTTTAAAGAAACACTTTTACTTCCTCCATAAAACAAAGACACTAACATTTCCAATTCTTGCCAAGAGCCTGCAGGAAGATGATATTGTTGTGTGTAAAATACATTACTGAGACCCTATTATTACTAAAGAAACGTCTACTTCTATTGATGGAGAAACATAACTTTTGACATCAGATAAAACGATTGCAAAGTACCAGTTCGACGTTCTGTAGATTACAGGCAGGTCCCTAATAATAATGACTTTGTAGGGAAACCGCTCCATCTTCTTGCCTAAGCATGCTCATCATTGCTGCATAAAAGTGAGAGTTAAAGGAATAGTTCAGTGTGAAAATAAAAACTGTGTAAATAGATAGGCTGTGCAAAATAAAAAATGTTTCTAATATAGTTATTTAGCCAAAAATGTAATGTATAAAGGCTGGAGTGAAAAGATGTCTAATAAAACAGCCAGAATCCAACTTCCTGCTTTTCAGCTCTATAACTCTGAGCTAGTCAGCGACTTGAAGGGGGGCCACATGGTACATTTCTGTTCAGTGAGTTTGCAATTGATCCTCAGCATTCAGCTCAGATTCAAAAGCAACAGATATGACCCATGTGGCCTCCCCTCAAGTCTCTGATTGGTTACTGCTTGGTAACCAGGGTAACCAGTCAGCGTAAACCAAGAGAGCTGAAAAGCAGGAACTAGTGTTCAGACTGACACAATATACATGAAATCACTCCAGCCTTTATACATTACATTTTTGGCTAACTAACTACATTAGAAACATTTTTTATTTTGCACAGCCTATCTATTTACCCAGTTTTTATTTTTACACTGAACAATTCCATTAACAGCTGAAATATTCTGTATACAAAGTAGTTCAGGAATGCTGTGATTATTTATTTGTTCAGTAAAACCAAGGAAGAATATATTTCAACCCCCCACTTAGTAAAAGTAAGCTGTGGGGGCAGGGACCTTCTTCCTCCTATGTCTCTTAAAGGAATTGTTCAGTGTAAAAATAAAAACTGGGTAAATAGATAGGCTGTGCAAAATAAAAAATGTTTCTAATATAGTTAGTTATCCAAAAATGTAATGTATAAAGGCTGGAGTGATTTTATGTATAACATGTCAGTCAGATCACTACTTCCTGCTTTTCAGCTCTCTTGGTTTACACTGACTGGTTACCCTGGCTACCAGGCAGTAACCAATCAGAGACTTGAGGGGGGGGGCACATGGGTCATATCTGTTGCTTTTGAATCTGAGCTGAATGCTGAGGATCAATTACAAATTCACTGAACAGAAATGTACCATGTGGCCCCCCTTCAAGTCGCTGACTAACTCAGAGTTATAGAGCTGAAAAGCAGGAAGCTGGATTCTGGCTGTTTTATTAGACATCCAGTCACTCCAGCCTTTATATATTACATTTTTGGCTAACTAACTATATTAGAAACATTTTTTATTTTGCACAGCCTATTTATTTACACAGTTTTTATTTTCACACTGAACTATTCCTTTAACACTGTGGCAAAATTTGTGCTTGCATACATTTTTTTATCTACTGCACTGTAGCTGTACAGTTCTGTTTATGTTATGCATAATACATACATAACATGGTTGGTGTGACAGCAGCATCCTGTTTGGTCAGGAATACAGTACCATAACTTCCAACATTTTGGAAAGAAAAAGAGGGAAAAAAATTTGGCCCACGTATCGTGACGAAATTTTTTGACCACGCTCATTTTTGTAGCCACAACCCATATTTACCATGCTTATTTTACAAAATTTGGCAGGTTATGAAAGGTTGAACATATTTCTGTGTTTTTTATTCAGTTATTACAGTTTTGCTAATGAAGGTGAATTTCCCTTTAAGTTGTGAGTCTAACTTTTCCTGACTCCTTATCTAAATTGTTGCTTATTTGCTTGTCTCAAAATTGTTACAAACGTTTCTTATTTGCACCTGGTGGCTGTTTGCACTTGGTGGCTCTCTGCCAAAAGCCAATTAAGTAAGAAATTTTGTTTTTTTTCTGGCTGTTCAGTGCAGAGAAAGTCGGGACTTTCCAGTGCAAATGCCGGACTACGGGTTGAGCTGTCAAAATCGGGACTGTCCCGCTGAAAACGGGACAGTTGGGAGGTAAGCATTTTCCTGGACACTCCATGTCATACTTACCGGGATAGCCCCGCCCCAGTGCTCCCATCAGAAGGACCCTCCCCAAAGCTTTAAAAGCCCAACCCCACCCCCCAGTCCGGTGTCTTTTTTTCCTTCTGCTTCAGTTTTTTTTTTTTTTTTTGCTCCTGTTAGAAGCAAGTTTTCTTTTTAACCTTGGGGAAGCAGTAGGGCTGCTGTTAGCGTCCTAGGGACTCGGGTTGGTCCTGGTGATCTTTTACCCCTAAGCACATTACCTCAGGTGGAATCTTCAGTGTTTAAACATCTGGATCAGGTAGGCACAGTTTTTTACTGTGGCTAATATCATTGCTTTCCTTGATCCATGTGCCCTCCAGCCTGATTACATCCAGGTCTGTGGCAAGTGCTATGTCCCCCCATCCGTATGCCTACCTGGGCATGTCTAAAAAGCGTCCAGCGGCATTGGGTTATATGGCTCATACACCCTTTATGATTTTTACGGATGGGAGAGGGAGGTGGCAGTTAGGTACGTTATTCTGATAACAAATATTTAGTTAGCGGCCTGAACCTTATGGCCTCCTTCTCTTTTTTCCCCCACATGGGGGTATTATTTTTTTCTTCTGGAGGAATTTAGGTGTCAGAGCCAGCTGCCTCCCTCAAAAGACTTTCCCAAGGTTGAGGTAATTGGCAGCTTCCGGGGTTAAATAAAAGAAAACCCTGAGGTCTTAAATCTACTGGCAGTTAAAGCTAAATTTAAGCTGAGAATGCCACCTTGTTCCAGAGTCTCCTAACTCTTAAAAAAGTATGAGCCATGTTGGCCATTGGAAGAACTGTGCAGCTGCAAGGCTGATATATACGTTCAATGAGCAATGATAATGCAATGCAGTGATAATGCAAAACTGTTTCTACGTGCTGAGAGCAGTTCTATGCAATGATGATCTGCAGGGTCTGAAAGCAGCATTAAGGCAAGACTTGTCTATATGTTATGTGAATGTTGCAAATACAATGTTAGCCTTCTTATTTCAGCACTGAGAATACTATGTTGATCTGCAGGTTCGGTTTACAGCAGCTGCAGGTAATTGGGTAATTAGTCTGGAGGTCAGTATTCAGGTTCAGTTAATGAACAGGTAGATCCCCTCCCACCCCCTCCCTTAGCAGCTCAGATTGATTATCTGAAACATCAGGTAAGGTTCTGTGTTACAACTCTTCCTTTATAGTATAGGTTTGTGAACTAAATTAACATGTACTTCTTCTACTCTGCTTCTGATTTAGCTAGCTTAGAAGCTTAGACATTGCTGTATGGAAGGAAGTAAACTGTTTAGCCAGTATATATATGTGTTTATATATGTATGTATATGCGTGTGTATATGTGTGAGCATGTGGATACTGGCTAGCTGGGATGGGCAGCCAGAGAAAGGGGCCTCTTTATTCTTGGGCAGAGTGCTCTGTCTGCATTATGTAGGAATTCCTAGTCCTGGCACTACTGAATATTGCAACCAAACTGACTGTATATGTGGAAACATTTCAGTGATTCTAGAGCTGGCTTTAATAACCAAATACAAATGCATATGTTATACATTTATGGGCCTGTTGCTGCATAAGGCAGTAACCAAACTGTCTGTATATGTGGAAACAAAATGTGTATGTTATACATTTAGGGGCCTATCACTGCATAAGGCAGTAACCAAACTGACTGTATATGTGGAAACATTTCAGTGATTCTAGAGCTGGCTTGAATAATCAAATACAAAGGCATATGTTCTACATTTATGGGTCTATCACTGCATTTTCTAGTAATCAAACTGACTGTATATGTGGAAACATTTCAGTGATTTTAGAACTGACTTTAATAACCAAATACAAATGCATATGTTATACATTTATGGGCCGGTCACTGCATAAGGCAGTAACCAATCTAACTGTATATGTGAAACATTTCAGTGATTCTAGAGCTAGCTTGAATAACCAAATATAAATGCATATGTTATACATTTCTGGGCCTGTCACTGCATTATGTGGTAACCAAACTGACTGCATATGTGGAAACTTTTTAGTGGTTCCAGAGCTGGTTTTAATAACCAAATATGAATGTACATGTTAGACATTTTTGGTATAGGCACTTTTTAATATTACACCAAACTGAATGTAGATGGGGTAACATCAGTGGTTCGGAGCTGGCTATAATAACCACATACTAATGCACATGTCATACATTAATTGGGCCAGCCACTGGTCACTACTATAACCTTACTGTATGTATATGCTTAAACATTTCAGTGGCTTTGGTGCTTACTAAGGTTATAACTAAAGTAAATGAACATGCTATACATATCTCTGGTTTGGACACCAATCAATAGAACAACCAAACTGAAGGTAAATGTTAAACTGATGAGTAATGGGTGTGGTAAGGTTCTAGGCATTTCCGGAGGGTGCCTATATAACCTTCAGGTTTGTATGTAAGCATGGTAACACAAGTTAAGGCTCCAGTATCCCTGGGTCATGTCTGTTTCAAGTAACTTTGATTTAGGTTATAAGCATGGATTACTCTTGCAAATAAGCCAATAGGGTAACGTATGCTTGCTGATAACAGCAGCCAAGACTGACTTAAAGGCACTAGCCAAGTCAGATATAGGTATTATGAACTTAATTAAGTACGTCAGCTGTGTTGCAGATAAGTATTATACCCTTATTTACAGCAGTCCATAATGGCTTAGGGGACTGTGTCCCGGTAAGTATGCCACAATCGGTATATGGGTTACAGATACAGTAAAGGTGGTAACTGATGTAGACATGTATCTTGTCTAAATGGATTGGCTAAGGCCAATTCTGATTCATATAAATGCTATGTAATATATAGGATTATGCACCGTTACAAAGATGGTGTGAGAGTAGTGGCCAATTCTGGTTTAAAGGTATACGACTATATTGCATATGGGTGTTATGCAATAGTCAAACAGCAGGTAGGTATTATACAATGGCTGTATTATAACATGAACTTGTAGACCACAACTTTTGAAGTCGACGTGGTCCATATATTTGCTTACATTCAACTATAGGCTGTTGGAATAGTTATCAGTCTTAAGGATCTCACTAATTAGAATCTAGGTTCTACGACTGGACTTTTTCCTGCTGATTAAGAAAATAAGATAAATACGTATCCTGCTTCTGCGATAGGATTGGCCTGGGGCTAAATGGACGTAGACATGTATACAGTCATATATTCATTTAACAAGGATTCTAATATCGCCACAGCTGGATATCAGGCAAGATAAGTGTTCTGTATATTCCAATGATAAATCAAGGTCTATTTATAAAACTAGTATGATATTCATCAGGATCTCTTTCTTGGTTACAGGGGTGCAACTTATCTGGTCTCAGTCTGGAAGACAGTGGGTGCATCAGTCAGTGCAAATGTTTGGTTAAATCACATACTGTATACTGTATTCACTACTGCCACAGGGTTTTAGAGCTTTGCAATGAGGTATTTTATAGTACAGACCTATTTAGTTTGTCTCCAATACAATAGGGGTCAGCTCTCGGACTATATATTCATGGGACATATTATATTAATGGGTACCATATAAAGCTGGCTGTAAAATTAGGTATTCTCCATCAATTCAGTTATAGCTAAAAGTTTTGATCCACAGGTTCGTTATAACAGGCTATTCTGTAATGTTAATCCATATGGTGGACAGGAAGCATGCAATCTTGGCATGCTGGTTTTTCTAAAGGTCTATGTTACTCTGGGTTTAGCCTTTTACACCACAATAGACTGGCCTGGCTAGTTGAGGTAAGTATCATAGGGCTTAACATCAAGCTATAAAAAGGGTCTTATACACTTTATCCTTTTAGACCAAGGCTGCAGTATCAGCCTTAGGCAAGGTCCTGGTTATTGCATCTCTTGCCAACAGGCTTGGACATGCTAGTATGGTTAGTAGGGGAGTTCCATTGCAGAATAATAGGTAAATAATTATATCTCCATACCTAGATTAATTTTAATCTTGAACACTTAAGGATGGTACTGTCCATGTCCAGGGATTTGAGAATAACCAATCTCTAGCAGTATTGTTGGTTGTAATACTTCCTTGAGTCATTCAAATTTCTTCCTACATGGTAAACTCATGGGAGCAGGCCATACAGATTGTTTATAGGCCCAATCTATGGGGTACAATAACTCCAGCTATGTACAGGTCACATCTGTGAAGGCTCGAGGACTGTATCATAGCAAGGTTATGCATATCTGCAGGCATTTCTTTTACCTGGTCTACTCCAGGGCACGCTGATCTTTAATACTATCCAGTCTTGTTTGGTGTTGGATCATGAGCTAAAGATAAAAAACAATTTCAATCTGTACAGACTGCAGAATGCTTCTAGATACCTCACAGGGCAGGTAAGGTATTCCCACATTGGCAGCACTCCTTCTCCATAAGTCATTCTATGGACCTCTCATTGAGAGGTGTATTGGTTATGGTCTAGAATAAATACAGGTTCCTTAGTATTAAAGAGCCGGGGAACTACACTAGGTGATGCCATGTACCGGTAGTGTCATACAGAGCGGGGTCATGTAGAATACTAGTGATGGTATTTTTCCTTTCCCCCTACTAAATCCTCTTTTGCAGGTACCATGCTTTTGAGCCATTTCCAAGAGTCCTCTTGTGGATGTTATGCGGTTGGAATAAACGTGCTGGTATGTAGTAGGAGTAAGACTATGTAGAAGTGTTACTCTGGGTTCCTATCCGCTTCTATTTAATTAAGAGAGAGTTCTCTCTTTTTAAATGTAATTGTCATGCTGGTTTCACACTCGGTATCCTTACTTTGGTGTGGGTTCCTTTAAGGAGTACTATTTCCTTTATTCTCTTCCAGTCCATTTCCTCTGAAAATAGAGTTCACAGATTTCCACAAGGTGATTTTGGTCCACCTTTGGGGGTTTCATTCTTCTGAGTTTTATCTGGTATAGATTATACTCGGCCACTTCCTTATGTGTAACAAATTCCCTCCCATTGGGATATTAGCTTGCTAAGTCCCGGTAAGTATGACATGGAGTGTCCAGGAAAAGGGAAGATTGTATCATACTTACCGTGATCTTCCTTTCCTGGACACTCCATGTCAGGTTTCCCATCCCTTTTTCGGTAGTTTCTAGAAGCTTATTACGAGACACCGGACTGGGGGGTGGGGTTGGGCTTTTAAAGCTTTGGGGAGGGTCCTTCTGATGGGAGCACTGGGGCGGGGCTATCCCGGTAAGTATGACATGGAGTGTCCAGGAAAGGAAGATCACGGTAAGTATGATACAATCTTCCCTTATCTACTTTGCCGACAGTTGCAAGAGGGAAGTAGGTGTTTACAATTATAGATAAGAATATGTATAAACATGCTATAATCTAATGAAAAAGTATTACACATTTTCAAGGTTATAAACCCAGTTATTCCAATGTGTGGACCCATGATGGAACCCATGAGCAGCTTGGCTGTCAGTTAATGAGCTATCATAGATTGGCTGTTTGCTGTCCTCCTCTGATACATGTTTCCTTCTAATGAGCTTGATACTTTTGCCTGTTTGCTCATTCCTAGTTGAGAGAATATATAAAGAACATTTTTGTTTTCTCGTACCTGCCACACTGAGGCGTCTTTCTTTCATCACAACATTCACTCCTACAAGGATAATTGAAGGAGAGGAGTCACCTATGGCAGAGAAAACTTTTAACATCCCAAGACATTTATATGTATATCTCAGCAGCAATAAATGAATGAGATACTGGTCCATGTTAGTAAATGTTGCTTACAATTCTGTCTCCTGAGCACTGCAGCTAGTTCAAGACCACCAGTCCATTTTTTTCTTGTGAATATCAAGGTTCCAGGACTGTGGAGGGGGGCATGCAAGTATAAGTGGTAATAACTATAAGTATTTACAGCTAAGATTGTTGTTTTTTTCTCTTTACGGAAAGAACCCTAGAACTGCATGTTAGAGGGTCTAGACAAAAGGACAAGGCCTTGGGGGCTGCTACTCTTAATGGGGCCACTATATCCAGTTCCTAGATTAAGGGAAACTGGGTTCAGATTTGGGAAGGCAAGAAAACCACTATGTGAGATGCAAGTATTGAACTTCCATAAACTTGAAGGAAATGGCTGTGGGCCTTTCTTATATCCAGCATCAACCAGCATATCCATACCTCCCAACTGTTCCATTTTTCGTAATAACACATAAAAACCACAGAAATGTGTTTAAACTTTCACAACCTGCCAAATTTTGTAAAATGGACATGGTAAGTAGGGGGGCGTGGCCACAAAAATGGGCATGTTAAAAAATGTTCAGAGGTATGATAACTGCCCACATGCCCTTAATAGTTATGCAATGCTGTCGAAGTAGGGTAGAAATGTTGTACATTATGTTTTGGGCTTTTGTACCAGCCCGAGGCAACCACAGCCAAGGCAACCACAGCCCTTTAGCAGTAAAGATCTTTGTCTCCAAAGATGCCCCAGTAGCTCCCCATCTTGTTTTCTGCTGATTCACTGCACATGCTCTGTGCTGCTGTCACTTACTGAGTTTAGGGACCCACTCACAATATACAGTACAGTATACTGTACTGTATACATAGAATAGAAATGTCACAATATAAGGCTGATTAGTAATTAATACAGATAATTACTACATGCAAGCTCAGAAACCAGTGCAATTAGCATCAGAATTTAATAATCCCCCTCACAGGTTAAAAAAAAATTGGAGCCCCAAAAAGTTTGTTTTTTTAAAAACATTGGTGGCAAGGGCCCCTTACAAGTTACAAAAGAAATTGGGGCCCCCAAAAATTTTTTTTAAAAAAAAACATTGGTGGCAGGGGCCTATAGAATATTAAAATTATACATTGGTGGCCAGGGGATTAAAAAAATAAAACACAAAATGGTGTTCAGTAGAATTGAACTCAAGGCTTCAGGACTTCAACTTTGCCTCCTTTCGGGATTTCGAGTCTTTTGGCTGCTTCAGGACTTTAATTTCGGCTCCTTTCGTGACTTTGGGTCTTTTCGCCGCTTCGGCTGTTTTCGTGACTTCGGGTCTTTCCGCTGCTTCGGGACTTCGGCTTCGGCTGTTCGGCTTTTCGTCACTTCCGCATTCGGCATCCTGAGAAATGGGGGCCCGGCTCTTTAAAAAATGCAGCACTGCCGGGCCCCCCTTCAGGCCCAGGCCCGGGACACTTGTCCCCCCCTGATGGCGGCCCTGAGTGTCACAAAAACTTTCCAAGATGGTGACCCCCTGTGACAAATTTGAAGTCCGACCTGGATAATTGCTGCTATTGAGAAGCTGAAACTTTAGACTGGTGCAATACCTTCAATTTATACTGGGGTTATGTAATAAAAAGCACTAAGTTTGCCCAGGGGCAATAACCAATAGCAATCAATCAGCAGGTTGAATTTACTAATTACCTCTTTAAATGCAAGCATCTTATTGGTTGCAATATTGGCAATAACCAATAGCAACCAATCAGCAGGTTGAATTTACTAATTACCTCTTTAAATGCAAGCATCTTATTGGTTGCCTTGGATTACTGCTCCTGGGCAAACTTAGTGCCTTATATTACATATGTGCGTTAGTGTCTTAGCAAATCCAAGTATCACTATTGTCTATTTTGTAGCTGCTATGAGCAGCTATGTTTGTCTTCACCCTTAGTACTGGGGAATGCTTTCTAAAATCTGCAACTATTTACCAAATGTCCTGTAACAAAGTAAAATCAAACTCAAACAGGTGAAAAATAGTCACAGAAGAAAGTAAAATTGTACTATTACAATAGTAAAACAGTAATAGAGTGGTTTGTGTTGCTGCTCCATGAATTTTCCAAATAATGTCCTATGTATAATAATATTACACACATAATGAGTACTATATGCCTGAATATCTATTTATATCTCTAGGGTCACAGCGTATGTAGTTGGATTTTGTGTAGTTGTAGTTTTAAAATGTCTTGAGACACTATGTGATTCCTTCCCCTTTCTATATTATTTATATGTTCCCTAATTCGGTCACAAAGCTTCCTATTGGTTTTTCCTATATATTGCAGGCCGCACGGGCATTCAATGCAATATATAAAAATTTTTGAATTGTACCTTATACATTGTTTTATTTTATGTTCTACTCCTGTTACATTAGATATAAATTGTTTCTTTTTTGTCCATGTCTATATATAATAATTTAGATATAATTTATAATATAGTTTAAAAAATGACACTCGGATTTCCATCAAAAAGTGCGGTCAAAATAGGCTGTTATAGTTTTTATGTTCTATGAGAATTGTAGCTTTAAATTGTGGAGCAAGTGGCAAATATTGTGGCATAAGTGTAGACTAGAGGGTTGCTAAGGACAAAGGGCCTAACAATAGGACAGAGTAAGGCTGGACGCGTTGTTATGACAACGGATTCCCTCAAGAGAAGCGTGACATGCGCCGCACTGCCATTTGAGCCTCTGATGAAGTTGGGTCTCCGAAGAAACGCGTCAAAAGTGATGGGCGAATTTGCGGCGAATTTGCGCGATTCGCCGCCAGTGAATACATTTGCGAAACGCCTGCGAAAATTCGCCCAAAAAAATCCGCTGGCGTCAAAAAAATGGACGCCGGCGTTTTGTGGGTTTTTCGCAGTTTTGCGAATTTCGTAAATTTTACGGCGAAGCGAAACGGCGTAAATTCACCCATCACTACGCGTCGGGTTAATCATAGAGGAATCAACTGACATCATCACCAAGCACCCGAAAGGAACACGAGGTTGAGGAGCAACGCTGGTCGGGGCGAAATCACTGCAAGCGTGGGTGGACATTGAACTGGCAGTCTAGTAGTGCTTGAACCACTTAATAAAGGGTTTTATACTATTTATCTGCTCCTATTTTAAGCTAGAATGGAGGAAGAGAATTGCTGGTGGAGGTCAACAACAATTGATGGGCCTAACTATATCTTAAACGTCTGTGAGTACCCAATCGTTAACAAAAGTTGGTGATTTGAACTACAGGTTGTGAGAGTCACATGCGTTTGCGTTGCCTTTTTACTCTGTGTATGTGAGAGTTTGGAAAGTGGGCTTACTGTATCTAAAACAAGGTTAAATATACTTCACTATATATTATTATCTGTGTACTGCTTAATCCCCTGAAGCTTTTTTAGCGCTGTCTCAACTATATTTTGAAGGAAGTTTTTGGTGTGCTCGGAGGAGAACGAGTATTTTAGAGCCGGCAAAGAAAGGGGAGTTCTTTGGATAACCTTTCGACTTTTGAATTGACTTTTATCCTGCCTGTAGGCAGTGAATGGAGTGGGGCCAGTGCTGAAATAGGTATTATGGGACATTTTGGTTCTATTTGGCAACTTGCATTATGCTATGGGATAGTAGTCCAACAGCTTCCTGAGTTTTGTATGGGTTGCTGTTTTTTCAGCTATCCCAAAAAACGGATAAACAAAAAACATCTTACCAGCAGTTGGGTGCTGTAACTCGCCTTCTTTCCACTTTGGCGTGATGTTTTGACTGACTGGATGAAAATAAATATTTTCTATGAAAATCACAGGATGATGATACAATGGAAATAACACTTATACATATAAGCATATAGCACGCTATAATGTAAATCAGGGCCGGAACTAGGAGTAGGCATAGTAGGGGAGGGGCGCAATTCCCATTACTGCAAACTGGGTTACCACAAGTCTATACTGACACTGTCCCTAAAAGCAGATCAATAAACATCCCCTTACCAGAAGCTGGGCGCTGCAACTTGTATTACTTCCTCACTGGAGTGGGTTTCTGAAAAGCTGGGAAAGCATATTATAATATTATAATAATTGTTTGTTTTTTTCTAGCAGCTGGTTGCTATGGGTTACTTCCAAGGAGCAAACTTACCTAATGTTTACTAATCAGAACTTTTTTTTTTACTAGTGACTAACATAGGGCGAAAAACACTTGATGGAAGGGTAGCCTGAAGGTACTTTATAGTAATATTTAGGGAGAATGTCTATTTTCTGTATTTAAATTTTTAAAAGTAGAGCCTGTAGGATGATTATGCTAAGACTGTGGGCAGGGTTGGACTGGGCCTGTGGGGCAGACACTATCCTGGCTGGGATAGGGGGGGCAGAGGGGGGCTGTGGCTTGGGGGCAGAGAGTGCTTGCAGCTGGGGGTGTGGGAGCCCCTAAGGCAGCAGGCCCAGTGGGTCGTGGGCCCCCCAGTCTGACACTGACTGTGGGAGAATACTTCTGGATATTCACGGGATGTTCTGAATATTCTTGTTATGAGGCAAAGGGGTCCCTCACATAAAAGGGAAAAGGAAATATGAAGCTTAAAAGTCCAAAAGCACTGTTTAAACAATTAACCATACATCTTACTGATTTGGTGGTATCTAGAAAGGGAAAATGTACAGAGATTTTTTAAAAGAAATATAAGCTCAGCAAATAAAATACAAAGGGAGTTATGAGAAAAAAGAACATCTCCTTGCTTGATGTGGGTTACTGTACCTGTGCAAATTGTGCCTTTTATTACATATGCGGGGAATATAGATATGTTTACGGTATAAGGACAATAGCTTAAGAGGAAACTTCTTTCTGATCCTTCTCCACCTAATTTCTCAACCATAGATACACTAGGCACAATGGCACAGCACCCAATAAATAGTATCTCATGCCGATGAGCTTTTTCAAGTAAAGGGGTGCCAACCAGGGGTAACAGGTAGGTGACTAAAATCACAGGGGCGGGGTGCTTATAATAATGTAAAAACTACCAGTAATAGTAATTACATAATTATTAATAGCCAAAGCTTACAGTATCACTTTTTGATGGCTGGCCAACAAAAAGATTTGCTGCATGTTTTTAACCATGCCCATTTTTGTGGCCACATCCCCTAATAAGTAACCATGTTTATTTTACAAGGTTTGGCAGGTTTTGAAAGTTTGAACACATTTCTGTGGTTTTTATGTGTTGTTACAGTTTTGCTAATGAAGGTGACTTGCCCTTTAAGCTGATTCTTTGCTAATCTTAAATTCTTATTATAATTATCTAAGTGTACCTGCTGAGTGAAACTTTGTTTCTTTTTCTGGCTGTTCAGTCAGAGAAAAACGGGACTTTCCAGTACAAATGAGGGACTGCGGGTTGAGTTGTCAAAAGAGGGACTGTTGGGAAGTTTGCAGAACCTCTAAAGCTTGCCATACATATAAACATCTGCTTGTTTGGCAAAGTCACCTACTAAACAGATTTTGCTTTATGTGCTGGGCCAAGTCAGGCTGACCAGAGTGCTTGACTCCCCAGGCCAACAATTGGCCAACAATCCAGGGCCATAGGTTGAATTTTTTTTTTAATATATAAATTTTATATATTCTTTATTTAGATTTTTTAGTTTTCAAAAAAATAATAACAAAGGAAAAAATCTTACAGCATAAACACCATGGGTGTATAATAACATCCTATAGGGTAAGGCTAAGGCCACACTAGGCGATAGCGCAGCGATTTGACTCGCGGCGACTTTTCGCCATGACTTTTAATCCGCAATTGCTGGGGAAACTTTTGCGCTGGCGTCTATGGGGAATCGCGAGCGTAAAAACACACACGGCGATCTTTTTTCTATTGTCGCTCGAAATCGCCTAGTGTGGCCTTACCCTAAGTCTTTTTTGCATATTTAAAATCGTTAATTTCCTTTTAGGTGTACCTCACATTCTTATTTTACAAACATTAACCAGGTGTAAACTACACTGATGCAATCAGTACAAACAAGGGAGATTCAGGTCTGTATTAAGCTCTTTTCTCTTCTTCTTCTCTTCCAAGTATTCGTTACAGGTTGTAACTTATAACTTAGGTCACGTCTTGTTAAGGTTGGTAAAGGTTATTCTAGTTTGTTATCATTTACCCATTTTGGTTGCCACACTTAGGTAACTATTATGTTCTTATATTCTGGGGACTCTTTAAAAAGGCTCCATGCAGACCATATGCGGACATAATTGGCTTGAGTATTGTTACAGTAGGATAGCAATTCTTTCATACGCATAATAGAATTAAGTTCTGTAACTCAGTCTACAATGGGTGGTATGGGACTCTTTTTCCAGTATCTGGGTATTATTGTCCTGGCTGCTGCTAAGGCAAAAGCTAGTAGAGCTTTTTTTGTGATGGTTATGTAAGGCGGGGGTATTGACAGAAGTGCCAAGGCAGGGGCTGGAGGTAGGTTTATAGCTTTTACTTGAGAAGTATATTTTAATATTGCTGTCCAGTACCCTTGTATCATATGGCATTCCCACCAAATGTGTAACATATCTCCCCTCTGGAGGTTACATTTGCACCACTTATTGGGAGATGTGGGGAAGATTTTATGTAATATTGATGGGCATCTATACCAACGTGAGAGAATTTTATAATTGATTTCCTGGATCTTACAAGCAGTTGCCATAGTATGTGTCAGCTTAAAGCTTATGAACCACTCTGCTTCTGTTATTGTACATTTAAGATCTTGTGCCCACTTTTCTGTAAATCCTGGGAGGTGTGACTGTTTAAGATTCCAATATATATTATAAATTTGCGAAATAGTATGTCTTGGTGGTTCTTTAGTTAGGCACAAATCATCAAAGGGTGTTGTATCTGTGAGTAATTTAGTTTTTTTAGGGTGTGTTTGGAACCAGTGTACTAATTGATGTTACATAAATTTGAAGGGGAAGGAGTCTGCCTGTTCACCCACTATGGTGTTAAGTGGGGATATTCTAGTAGGTATTTTCACTAATATAAAGGGGAACGTTTCCTGTTTTTGTTTGTGAAGAAAACCCTTGTTTAAGAATTAAATGAAGATTGACATTTTTTGAGGTTTGCCTCTTTTAGAGTATAATAGATATAGATGATAGTCATGATTAGATAGCGTTTGTAGGTAAGTCCATACAATTCCTTAAATGCTGTTCTTCTGTGAAAAATATATTTGGATCAGATACACAGATTATTGAGAAAATGCTTTTATTTTTCGAAAAACTAAAGTTAATGAAATCTAAAATCAAAAGGAAATATGACAAGTCTAAAATAGGATGTCAAATGAATATAATATCCTGCAGCTGTCAGAGTGTACAGTGCAAC
This sequence comes from Xenopus laevis, assembly GCF_017654675.1. Classification (NCBI taxonomy): domain Eukaryota; kingdom Metazoa; phylum Chordata; class Amphibia; order Anura; family Pipidae; genus Xenopus; species Xenopus laevis. The sequence goes on along the minus strand of NC_054379.1, from coordinate 51,202,975 downwards.
AAGAAGGCATGCTTACAAGTGGCCATATGTTATACTGATTACAACAAAGAATTCCATGGAGTGCTAAATTGTGAAATTTTCATTTTTACAGATCATTTTTTATCGCTATATTAGAGTATCAATTTCCTGTTTGAGGGGAAGTGGTTGATTTATTGAGACTATACCTCAGTACAAGCCAGGCTGGAAGGGGGTTTTTCCTAGCTAATTTAAGATAGGAATGCGTGTTTAACCAAAACAATGTATTTCCCCTCTCTGTTCTCAATTCAAAACGGTTTCCTTTAAAGTTGCTATAGAAAAATGTGAAATAACCCTTCCTCTATTACACTCTTGTATGCAGTCATTTCTCTTGTCATACTGTATTATAATGATATGAATAAATTTAAAATATTACTAAGTAATATTTATCCAGTATCTTTAAAGGAGAATTCAACCTGTTCGTAAAAAAACCCGTACCCCCCACCCCAGGTAGACCCCCTCCCTCCTCCCCCCAGGCTAGTTACCCCCCTGGGGAGATGCCCCATACTCCATACTTACCCCTCGGCACAGATTCTTCCAGCGGAATAGCACTCATCCATCTTCTGTGATCTTTGTAAGCTGACTGAGAGATCATCAATTTCTGTGTATTTTGGGCAGTTGTCGCAAACCGGCAACCTGCTCCAACTGCGCATGCACAGAAACACCGATCTCTCAGTCAGCTTACAGAGATTGTGGAAGATGGACACATGGAAATCCGCTGAAAGTATCTGCGCTGAGCCAGAAATTGTGAAAATGGCCATCGCATTTATTCACATTTTATCAAATATAGGACCTTGCCAGCCACACCACAAGGCAATATTCAAAGCCAGAATTCCATAAGAGATTGTTACTATGCTGTACCTTTCCTCACTTGAGATCAGCATTATGTCATTATATACACCACTGAGTATTAGGCTGTCTCTACCTACAGAGAGGATGACCCCGAACTCTGCTACGTGCAGTAGCTGCATCTCCCACCATGAGAGAAGTTTAGCAGCCCTGCTGTCATTCGGAATCTGCAGTGTGTCGATACCTTAACTTATTCCTTCTCACCCAATTACAGCTGCATCTGATTCTGCCAATCTTTGTAGGGGAACTATTGCGAAGATGAAAATTTAATATAAGCTTAATCATACTGAAATTAGAAACTTCTAAATACAGTCAATTAAATATTCTGCATCGTTTCTTAAATAATCAAGTTCAGATTTACTATTCCTCTCTCAGCATCTGTTTCTCTTCATTCTCTCTTCATGCAGCAGTTGGGTGTCAGATAATCATTGACAGTTAGATCAAATATATCTTATAGGGGGGCTTCTTTGGCCCAGAAGATGTATGTGGCTATGGGTCTATTGAATCTAAATAAAAGGTAGCGCAATGCATGTAAGTAAGAGATTTTGGGCTGCATTTTTCTTGACAAGTAGAATATAAGGTGAGATCCAGCCAGTGTATATAGTGAATAAAGTACCCCCTCTTGTAAAATATAAGGATATTATTAGTTACCGAGGAGTTTCATGACCATATAAAAACACGAGGCCGAAGGCCGAGTGTTTTTATACAGGTCATGGAACACCGAGGTAACTTCTAATATCCTCATATTTTACAACTGGGGGTACTTTATTTATTATAATACGCAAATTTTAGTGAGTCATGTGACAGAAATGACATCACTACTCACCGTTTATAACTGATGACATCACTACTCACCGTTTATAAGGATATAATTTACAGGATATTCATGGCTTTTGTGTATTATATGATGAATATCTTTAAGAACCACTTGATTCGCCCAGGACCCACATAGGAACCCACTGCCTTACACATTTCTGAAATTCTGATCTGGGTGACAGGTACCTGCAACCATTAGGGAGTTATTTGTTAAAGAGTTGTTTTAACTATAAAATCAGAATTTTTAGTGGGAAAAAAACCTCAAATTTTTTAAAATTTATTATACCCCGAGGATGGAAAAAGTCATTATCCCAAAGTCCGACTATTTCTGACTTTTTGGGAAAAAATCCAGAAATTTGGGCTTTTCAGTAAAAGCCAGAAAAAAATCAAGCCATTCGTTATGTTTGTCCCAATCTGAAAAAAATCGTACTTTTTTATTAATAAATAGGGTCCAATCGTGGATTCTAGTTTGGTCTGACTTTTTTATTGAAATAGTTAGATTTTCATAAATAAATGCAGGAACCCTTGCAGGAACCCTTGTTAAAAATACCTAAGTATGGTAATTTAGGTATTATGGCAGTAATTTTAGCACAAATTTGCACTAATAGGCATATGTGGCTAGACTTAGCTGGGGAATTCTGTAGGTCACCTTTATGTGACCTATTTGTGCTTCCAAATTGATTTTGTTTTATATACGCATTATAGCTATGCCTTACCTAAATCAAAATTGGGGCTCATTTATAAACACTGGGCAAATTTGCCCGTGGGCAGTAACCCATAGCAGCCAATCAGTGATTAGCTTTTTTTCAGCCAGCTGCAGGTTGAACACTGAAAGTAATCATCTGATTGGTTGCCACGGGTTACTGACAGGTGCAAGTTTGCCCATTGTTTATAAATAACCCCCATTATCTTTTGTGATGCAATTAAATAAAAAAAAAGACGCAGATCTTTTCTGCATAAAAAATGTTTCTTTTCGATGTGAACAAATGTGAACTGTAAATTTGTTATTGGTGATTTGCATTTGCCACCCAAGTAAGGATCTGTGTTTTATAAACTTTAAGCATCTTCTAAATCCTTTGATCTAAATCCTCTTCTCTCTTAAAATTCTCTCACAAGTTTCCAGCTTCCTACTGAGACTTTGCTTGGCAGTCTGTAGATTTCCAGAGGAACAGAGGGGGATGTGTGAGTGAAAATGACACATGGACAGCGGGTATTTGTTTCTGATGTGAGGTACGGTCTGGACGAATCACAGAAAGGCACTGTGGCCTTTGACCCTCATTTAGCTCACCTCATCCTTTTATATGGAGGTGATGAGTTCTACAGAGCCACACAAGTTACAGCTGTTACTATGTACTCTGATTGCCAGGCCTTGTCTCTCCAACATATTTATTATCATAAAAATAACAAAATCAGGGTGGGAATGATACCCTTTGCAGTTTGTTGCTGGTTTTTATGAGACTATCAGTGTCTGTTTGACAGGGGAAAACTGTCAATATCATAAAAGCATTCAAGAAGCATTTATATGATCTCATAATTACTTACCATGGCTTATTTTTACCTGTTGAAATCATTTTGGCAGTAATCTTTGACAGTAGTCTTAAACAAACATTTGTGATAGAAATATACCATATAATCTGTAATCTATCTATCATCTATCTATATGGGGCAAATTCACTAAGAATCGAAGTTGCGCCAGGCGCAACTTCGCCGCACTTCGCTGCACTTCGCCAGGCGAATTTTCGCCAGCGCTCCGCAAATTCACTAAAATGCAAAGTTGCGCACAGGGGTAGCGTAAGTTTGCGAAGGCTAATTTGCATACGACGCGAAATTTAAATTTCAATGGAGGAACACGTATCTGCACTACAAATGCCTAGAAAACCTTCAAATCAGCCAATAAAAATTTTATTTTGCCCTACACATGTGCCCACTGTCTAGGTAAGTTGCCATGAGTCAGGAAAAGTAGTGGAGAGGAAGGGGAGCCCCAAAAAAATTTCGATCTTTTTCAGCCTATCAGCCATCATGTAGAAAACACGCCAGCGTTTTTTGGGACTTTTGACTTTTTTTGAAACAATCCCTATCTACTCTATTGCGCTTCGCCAGGTCTGAGGTGGCGAAGGAAGTCTAGCGTAAAAGGTAGCGTTCGCTACACTGCGCAAGTTAGTGAATTTGCGTAGTTTCGTCGCTAGCGAAAATTCGCCTGGTGTAAGGTTGCGAAGTAACACTAGCGAAACTACGCCAGCGTTCGTTAGTGAATTTGCGCAGTAGCGAAAATGCCGAACGCTAGCGAAAAAACGCTAGCGTTCGGCGCTTCGCGCCTTAGTGAATTTGCCCCTATCTATCTATCTATCCATCTACCTAAAGTGACATAGTACTGCACACAACGGCATTACTCGATAAATCTTGATTTCTTTCCCAAGTATTCCCTTTGAGTGTGGTATTGTGTCCCTTTATTTACCTTATTTACCAGCACCAAGGGAAGTTGCTATATAAATTTAGGGTGTGCTCCTCCATGTTTTTGAATTTGTTATGCGTAAACTCTGAATTACGGAAAGGCCATCTCCCATAAACTCTTATCTAAATAATGCGAGTTTTCTTTTTTCTCTGTAATAGTAAAACAGATAAAACAATACCTTCTGCTTTATCCAAACTAAGATATTATTAATCCTATTTGAGGCAAAACCATCCTATTTGGTTTATTTAAAGGGGCAGATTTATCAAGGGTCAAATTGAAAATTCAAATTAAAAAAATCTAATTTCAAGCTATTTTTGTGTACTTCGACTAGGGAATAGTTCAAATTTGAATTGAATTCGAAAATTCGAATATTGAAATTTATCATGTGCTGTCTCTTTAAAAATTCGACTTCGACCATTCACCATCTAAAACCTGTCGAATTGCTGTTTTAGCCTAGAACCTCCTAGACCTCCTAGAACCTATTTGGACTCAATTGGTGGACTTTTTGAAAATACTTTGAATTAAATTTGATCGAATATGATCTTATTTCAATTCAAACGATTTGAAAATGGATGATTTTTTGGACAGACATAATATCAAAAGGCTATTGTGATACTAAAGTCTATACCGGTAGTTAGTATAGATATGTGTATATATAATTTATGTGAAGGTATGGAGGGGTGTATGTATGGATGCTGGGTTTTCATTTGGAGGGGTTGAACTTGATGGACTTTGTCTTTTTTCAACCCAATTTAACTATGTAACTATGTAACTATGAATACAGCTTATTAACCCGCAGTAAAAAAATTAGCTTTTTTTTAATACATTTCGGTTGGTCTTTTTTGTTCGAATTTCTAAATTACGGGAGTTCAAAAAAACTCCCATTACTTTAAAATTCGACCCTTGATAAATCTGCCCCTTTTTAATGTTTACATGATTTTCTGGGAGAATTAAGGCATGAAGATCTAAATTACAAAAAAAAAAAATCAGTTGTCTGGAAAACCCCAGGTCTTGAGCATTCTGGACAACAGGTCTCATACCTGTGTACATATATATATATGTATATATATATATTTATTCACTATTTATTGGGCTGGGGGGGGCTGTTTGGGCCTCTGTGTACTTGAAATACCAGGGCCTTTTTTTGATGTGTGTGTGTGTGTGTGTGTGTGTGTGTGTATATATATATATATATATATATATATATATATATATATATATATATATATATATATATATATATATATATATATATATATATATATATATATATATATATATATATATATATATATATAAAACAGTCCTGGACAGCTCTTGTTATTGTAGCAAAAAATTGTATTAAAGATTAAAATTACATTACCATAATGTGCACATAATAGCAACGTTTCGAGCCCGCATAGGCTCTTTCTCAAGCCATGTGTACAATGATTAGAACAAAATCCGATTTTTTTATAGTCCATCCTAGGAAGTGACATATCTAACATTTATTTACACATTTTACAGGGTTCAAGCCATGTCTATCATATGTAATAATTAAGATATAACTAGCAGAGTATGTGCTTATTATTACAATCATATAATTTATAGAAACAGATACAAATTATAATCTTTATTTAAACCATGTGGATGCAAGGAATTCAATTTATTAATCCACCATACCTCCCTCTGTTTTAATCTCAATTCATGATCGCCCCCTCTCTCTAATGGGGGTACCATTTCTAACACCGTGAATCGTAACTGCTCTGCTGTGTGCCCCTTTTCCTTGAAATGTTTGGAGAGTGGCAATCCCATATTTCCCAATTTAATTGTTGATTTATGTTGTGAGATCCAAGATTTTATTTTTTGAACGGTCTCTCCAACATAAATCATACCACAGGGGCATACAATTGCATATACTACAAACTGTGTTAAACAAGTGTATTTGAATTGTTTCTCCTGTACCGGGATGCTTAAAAGTCTTTCCTTTCATCACATACTTGCATTGCTTATAATTTAAACAGGGGATACATACCATTATTTTTTACTCCCAAAAATGTGTCTTTTTGTATGGTATCTTTACGCACTAAGGTTCTAGTTAATTTAGAACCAATAGTTTTGCCTCTTTTGTATGATATCAATGGTGGCAAGTGAACTCTCTTACCATAGGATATGCTCCACGTAATATGTACCAATGTTTCTTTAGAATCCCATTCATATGTTTACTTAATGCATCACATTGGGTGACAAAAGTGACTTTAGGGTCTTCAGATTTTTTTAACCTTTTGTTGGACCATAGCCTTCTCCGCTCTATCTAGCATCCTAGCTGGGTATCCCCTTTGTCTAAATTTAGTTTTCATTTGTTTAATCTGGATATCCCTGATTACTGGATCACTCACTAACCTATGTACTCGAGTCAACTGACTAATAGGTATTGAGTTCTTTGTGTGTACTGGGTGATTACTTTGAAAATGTAATATCTGATTTAGGGATGCACCGAATCCAGGATTCGGTTCGGGATTTGGACAGAATTCGGCCATTTGAAGCAGGATTCGGCCGAATCCTTCTGCCTGGCCGAACCGAATACTAATTTGCATATGTAAATTAGGGGCAGGTAGGTAAATCACGTGACTTTTTGTCACAAAACAAGGAAGTAAGAAATGTTTTCCCCTTCCCACCCCTAATTTGCATATGCTAATTATGGTTCGGATTCGGTTCGGTATTCGGCCTAATCTTTCGCAAAGGATTCAGGGGTTCGGCCAAATCCAAAAAAGTGGATTCGGTGCATCCCTAATCTGATTACGATCTATAGCCTTAGAATAAAGTCTATTTTGTAAGCCTCCCTCTCTATATACCATTACATCCAAAAATGAAATTTCTTGCGAATCAAATACCTGTGAGAATTTAATAGAGGGGTGGAACCCATTGAGATGTTGATGGAACCGCAATTGGGAGCTCCCGTCACCCCGCCATACTACAAAAATATTGTCGATATATCTCCACAGGCCACACCGTGTTCCCGGTACAGATCGTCTTGATATATGAACAGTTCTTCAAGCCAAGCCATGAACAAAAAAGTAGTTTTTTTTGTTTTGTTTTGCACCTTAACAAGTCCTGTGAGTGCAGTTGCTTTTTGTTATAAGAGTGCTCCAGTTTGACGAACAATATATATATATATATATATATATATATATATATATATATATATATATATATATATATATATATATATATATATATATATATATACTGTGTGTGTGTGTATATATATATATATATATATATATATATATATATATATATATATATATATATATATATACTGTGTGTGTGTGTATATATATATATATATATATATACTGTGTGTATATATATATATATATATATATATATATATATATATATATATATATATATATATATATATATATACATACATATAGCTCATGTTGGTACAAAACCGACCATACAGATAATCTGAGAATTTATATTCCACTGATTTTCTCAGAAACAGATAGTAGAATGTTTATGATGTGTAGAAAACATGTCCTGTAATGCATACCAAACATGTCCTTTAATGCATACCAGGTATCTTTTATCAATATCTGCTGATGTACAGTAGACATAAACACATTACTAAAGTTTATTCTTGATAAAGAAATGCTGAAATAAAAAAGATTTTATTTCAGTTAAACTTAATACCATATAATGGTTTGATATAAACCTGTAAAATGCTTGACAACATGAGTCATTGCAAATGCTACCACAAGTAGATTCATAATGAACTAATATCAAAGACATATTCTTTTCTATTTTTTCCATATTCTAGAGTGACTGAAGCAGGTCTATATTCACTATATTAGACTGCAGATAAGTATGTTCTCGTACAAGATATAATAATGAAAAAGAAATGAATAGCCAGAAGGATTGATTTCTAGTCTCTTGAGGAAACAATCAAGATTGACCTGGAAATCTTGGTATTCCATGCTCTAATAATGTCAGATGATGCTGGAAATGTCCATCAACGTATTTTCAGTAAAAATGTATACAAATCAATACAAAATGGATTTTACAGGAATAAGAAAACAATGAGAGACATATTTTTACCTCATATATTTACAAAATATTTTATTTAAAATATTTCAGGTATTTTAGGAGCACTCAGAAGCAGTGAGCGTATTACCGGTACACAGAGGGCACAGAGTTTTTCTTTTTCATTGTAAACTGTCCTTATACAGTAAGTTGCAATTCTCTGTAACCACCAGCACAGCATTCACTACACAGTATTTTCCTTGTAGGTATGGAGGAAGGGTTTTCCACACTGACTTCACACACACTGAACAGATAATTTTAATAACAGTTTTTTTAAAACAACAGTTAACCATTTATTTTCTAAAACTGACTACTAGTCTATTCTTCAAGATGGCCCTGCACAATCACTTTACAGATATTTCAATTGTTCATTGAAGGTATTAGATACAGACAAGACATTAATAACAGCCACCTGTAATACTCACCAGTGTCCAGTCACTAGGGGACAAGGCGCTTACAGTGGTGTTCAATGGGATCTTTAAACCTCTGAGTCAATCCGCTCGAGTTCCTATGCTGGCTGGTAACTGTTCTGCTCTCCTCATTGGAGCCTCTTGCTGCTCCGCTAACTACCCTAAGCCTGACTCTCATTCTTTGGGGCATATTTAATAAACTGTAAATTTTCTCCTCGTCTCACCAAAGTTTGCCTCAATTGGTGTATTTTCACAACCTATCTCATTATCACGAGTACGCTGTTAAAAGATAAATGTGGCAAATATTTTCCTGGCATAAAATTCACCTGTGATTTTCCCCATATAATTGTAGTGGATAAAATTTGCTAGAGGATTAACTCCACAAAGAATTAAAATTGGATATTAGCATTGAGGAGGTGGTGTAGATAATTAGATGTAAAAGTGGCTGCTCTATCTTCATAATGGCCAGGGACACTCCTGCCATGAGGCAAAGGGAGAACCTTTCCTCAGGCAGCAGTGAGCATCCAGTTACTAGTTATGGAAAAAGCCACCTCTGGTAAAAGCAGAAAGTTGGCTCTGCTCTAGCAAAGCGACCCCTCCTTTGACCAGCTCTAAGTGGAGGCAGCATTGCACTGTATGAATTGAAGTGAAGTTAATTCACCAAAACTTGTTGAACTCACCTTTATGTTATTTGGCAACTTTGTGGGGAATTTTCATTTTTGGTGAAAGTACTAATTTTCACTTACTTTTTTAGTAAATATGCTACAGTATAACAGAATCTAATTTCTCTTAGCTATGTCTTTTAGCTATCTTAGCTATTTTTGTTTACATTTTTTGTCCTACTGTTTTTTTCATGACACCTTGGTATTAAGGGATATCCCTTAAAGTGACTTTTGCAAAACATGCACCCTTCTACAATAGCAATGTCCTTAAGTAAATATAAACAGAATAGTAGTATATCATACATATATACATGAAACACTATATGAGAATATATGAGAGAGTTTTCATTGATGGCTGGCCAGTAACTATTTTATATATACTGTATGTAGCACACCCTTAAGTGCACTTTCGCTGTGTGAATTATAGTGTGTAACCAGGGTTAGGTCTGCTTCTACTGTACCACTGACCCACCTGTACCTGAGCAACTCCCGGTACCTTGTGTAGTTCCGTGTAGCAAAGGATCTAGTCACAAATATTTTCTTGCAGCAAAATAACTGGTTTATTAACAGTGGGCAGTTGAAATGAAGGAATTTACAGGCACTTTGATGTAATTAGGGATGCACCAAATCCAGGATTCGGTTCGGGATTCGGGCTTTTTCAGCAGGATTCGGATTCGGCCGAATCCTTCTGCCCGGCCGAACCGAATCCTAATTTGCATATGCAAATTAGGGGTGGGGAGGGAAATCATGTGACTTTTTGTCAGAAAAGGAAGTAAAAAATGTTTTCCCCTTCCCACCCCTAAATTAGGATTCGGATTCGGTATTCGGCTGAATCTTTCACATTTTCATGCAGTGTAATGATCCAAATCCCTGCCAGAGGTGAAATAAGCAAAAAATATAGATTACCACACTTCTCGGCCAATTCCTCCCATAGAGTAGAGCTTTGTGCATGGAGATACTCAGCTTGGGGTCTTGTATGTTGGAACCCTCACTGGTCCTCAACTAATCCACTGAAGTCCCTACACTAATGATAGACTCACCATGAGGTCCTAACAGGGTCGGACTGGGGGGCCCGGGGCCCACCGCTACTGCTGTCCAGGACCCCTACTGCGACGCCAAAAGTGCACCTCCCACTGGGTTACAATGCACGAACAGAGCCGCACCGTACGCATACATGAACATAGCTGTGGGGTGCAGCAAATTTTTTTTGTAGGGTCAGCAGATCGAGAGAGGGGGTCTGGGCCGGCGGGGCCCATTTGGACCGGGGCCCACTGGTTTTTCTCTGGGTATCCCGCTGGCCCAGTCTGACCCTGGTTCCTAACCCCACTATTTCTACTCGTTAAAGCAGAAGTGACTAAGAAAAAAAGTCAGACTAGGCAAAGACTTCTTTGTGCTGGAGAGGTGAGGGACTAGTCCGATTGCCATTTTGGAGTAAGGAAGGGATTTTTTCCCCCTCTGAGGCAAATTGGAGAGGCTTCAGATGGGGATTTTTTGTTGCCTTCCTCTGGATCAACTAGCAGTTAGGCAGATTAAAAAAAAACAAAAAAACTAAAAGGTTGAACTTGATGGACGTGTGTCTTTTTTCAACCTTACTTACTATGTTACTAGAGATGAAGGGATGACCCTGTGTTTGGCTGCAGCACATCCTCTGGTGACTGATAGGAACCAGTTTTAAGCAAAGAAAAAAAGGAAAAGTTTAATGCAAGTTTTGCATCTGACCATTTGAGGCTACATGTTTTGGGCCAAATAGCAGCAACTTTTAAGACCCCAACATCTCTCAAGCAAATGCTGAAATTATACATCAATCAGTAAATGCGGGAAGTGGAGGAAAAGCGGGAAAGTGGAGAGAAAACTGCATAACAAAAAACTAAAAGAATAGAAACACTAAAAGAAAGGTGGTAGAGAAGGACAAAACAAATAAGAGTAAAGGGCATTATAGAGGGAGAGCATAAAATGAATGGAGCAAAAAAAACTTGACAGTGTGTTAAAAACTGTTTATTCATAACAACTTGTCAATACAGTATATGATTTATTTACCTTCATCTGAAAGTTCTTAGAACCTATATCGGTCATTATCTTTCTTCACCCCTAAGGGCAGACCCAGCACACTTCAAAACTCTTTGCTGGATTTTCTGACGTTCTTTGCAAGACCCTATTTAGAACAAATCAGAAAAGGGATAAGTTAAAGGGGTAGTCACCTTTTCAGTTAGCTTTCAGTAAATTACAGAATGACATTCCATGACGTTTTTTCAACTGGTCTTTACTTCTGCCAATCTGCAGACATGCATTGTAGATGTGTGGACAAAATTCAGCCAGTCAGAGTAATAGTGACACCTGCAGGTACCAGAGGAAAATTCAGCCTATCGGCAGGCAGTGCGTTAGTGATGTCAGACCTGCCTTCATGCACAAGAACACTGTGGCCCTCAGACCATTCAGTGTAATGCTGTCTGTAAGGACCATGAACAGGGGGAATTCTGTATTTTACCTGCAGAAGGAGGCCTTACTTCCATGGTTCCTTTAGCAGATTGCACCTACACAACTTCCATTTGGTTTAGCAAACCAGATATTAACTTGTGTCCACATGTTATTCAGTGAATGCCTGCAGTGAAGCTGGACCTCGGGGGAAAAAAAGCTGCCCCATGGTTAAAAAGTATTTCAATTCATACCCATTTTTGTACGTTAAGAAGTCCCCATACCTTATGTGGCTGAACCTCCCGACAATCTGGGAGTTTTATCCCAACAATATTTGGGTGGAGTAACACTTCTGTGAAAGGTTTGCATCCCCTTTAAGAATCACAGAGGTGCCAGTATAATTACTACAGAAAATGGAAAACCAGCATATTAACCAATGACATGTCGGTAAAATGACTTTAGAAATGGTCAAATAGCACTCCATTAACCCCAGACAAGCTGGTAAAATCACTGCAAAAAAGGCCAACAAGCATTCCATCAACTCCAGACAATATAAGATCAATGTAGAAATGGACAGATTGAAAGTATTCCCTCACCTAAACGTAGACAAGCAGAAAAACAACAGGTTCTTCATTCCTAGTGCTCCCACACAGTTTTTTCTTTCTCTCTCTCTCTCTCTCTCTCTCTCTGCTTCCCTCTTTAAACTCCTTAAAAAAATCCAAGATGGACGTGCATTCCTTCAAGCAGCAGGAAGCAGACAGCTGACAGGGAAGAAACAAAGAGTAGCAGGGCATCACAGGACAATTAAACTAGAATCTGGGACTGTCCAATGAAAAGAAGGACAGTTGTGAGGTATGCAATTAAAAGAAGGTGCTTGCAGCCATACATGCTCTAAACAACTTGTAACTATTTGCAGGGTGAGACAATGCACCAGCTCAGCCTGCTCTAATGAATAGTGTGTCAATGCATACATGGATGATGGAGAACCTTGGAGCAACTGCTACCTTGGACATGCCCATAATTCTAGATATCAGGCTTTGTAAATAGCTATACATGACTTGCACTAAGTGAATGATGTTGAATGTTGCTATTAATGTTGTGCACTGGAACTTACACCATTCTGACATAAATACAAGGGAAATAGTGTGCACTCCAGCTTGCAAATGGTTTAAAGGAGAACTAAACCCTAAAAATTATTTTGGTATATTAATGAACTTATTGCACCAGAATAAAGTTTTATCTTGTCAATAGCAGCAATTATCCAGAATTTCAAAACTATCACAGGAAGTCACCATCTTGGAAAGTGTCTGTGACACTCACATGCTAAGTGGGCTCTAAACAGCTGTCAAGAAGCTAAGCTTAGGGGTTGACGAAAATTATCAAGCAGAAAATGAGGTTGGCCTGTAATATAAGCTGATGCTACAGGGCTGATTATTATATTCTGATGTTAGTTGTACTGGTTGCTATGATGCCATGTAGTAATTATCTGTATTAATTACTAATCAGCCGTGTTCTGTATAATTTGAGTCCCTAAACTCAGTAAGTGACAGCAGCACAGAGCATGTGCAGTGAATGAGCAGAAAAGAAGATGGGGAGCTATAGGAGCATCTTTGGAGGCAAATATCTTCCCTGCTAAAGGGTTTTGCTTGCCTTGGGCTGGTACAGAAGCCCAAAACATAATTCACAACAATTGTAGCCTATTGCTTTAGTTAAGCTTCAGCTCTACTTCAAGAAAGTCATTAAATACACTGTATTAGTAAAGAAAGAAAAATAATATATTTTTTTCTGCAAAACTTATTCTGGGCTTGTAGTGCTTTGTGTAAACTGTGATTAGGCACACTTTCCCTGTGAGCATATCAGTTCTTATTATTCTACCTAATAGTGAACAGAAATGCAGCAGCAAGAAGAAGTGTGTGTTCTGTAATGTCAGTATATGGTGTACATGGGTTTTCATGTCATGCTTTTTAAGAGTCAGTTTGAAAAGAGATAGGAGAAATAGGAAATTCCAAAACCTGAATTTCTTAAGAATTTAAAAAATAACTGAGCTGACATGACTGATATCTCTCCTGTATTGCAAAGTAGCAGGTGGCTGAGGTATATTCCATAACCCTTTGTAGGGATTGATTCTTCCTCATGTGGAGAGGAAGTAAGTGAAGTTTCACTGCACAGCTACAATGGTCTGAGAGAAAGTGATACAGCCTTGAGTTCAGCCAGTAGTAAATCACACTGCTCTCGTTTTGCTTGATGGCAGAATCCAAGGTGCTGATTTTTACTAGGTCCTGCCTGTCATCACAGCCTGTGATTTGCTCAGCAAGGGTAAGACCTCTTTTCCCTTTCTTCTCACAACTGCCAGGGGATTGGGTTACATTAGATGGAGTAAGGTCTGACAGGTCACGACCTTGGTCACTGTCATTCACTTTCTGCTTCCTGTGAGCTCCATGCCTGGGAATATTCCCTTTTTTACTTTAAATAGGGGTCTTAGCAATTAGTGGAAAGAGTTTGCATGTCTGCAGCGAACACACACTAGGCATGTTACAGAGAGGGGTCAATAATACACAGATGCCCCAACTTTCAATGCTTTTTATACCATAGCACCAATTGTGACAGACTTTCAAAAGAGTCTTGAACTCATCAAACAATACACTGCTGTTCCAATAATGACCCCATGGAGGTAGTTGTGGGAATAGTGTCAGCTGCTAAGGCGCTCCAAGCTCTAAACATTGTTAAGATAAAAGGAAGAATCGTATAAAGAAACAATGCAGTTCTATATCTTATTGGAACAGAATGGAGAAATCCTTTGTATTAAATCAAAGATACATGTACACTAGCGGTAACACTGCAGCCTGTATTCACTAGGGTCAGTGTCAGAAAGAAAATCATATTCATTTAACAACTATCCTGATTAGCATGGCTTTATCCTGATCTATGAAAAGGTCACCATATTCACAAGAATTAGGTTATTTTATGCCACCTAAAAATTATTATTTTTAACGTTTTAATTTGTTAAATATACAGTTTATAAATATAGTTTTCCTACTAAAAGACAAACAGAAGGGCCAGCAGCAATCATGGATGGTTCAGGTCAGTCTGTTGCCACCACATGTAGTTGGAATTCTGCAAAAATCCCAGTGGGAATGTAACTATAAGGGGCGCAGGCATATGCATATTAAAAAGACAAGCTTTCACCACAATAGGGAAAATATGCAATGTGAAGGGACCAGAGCACAATAGTACACAAACTTTATCCAAAATATAGATGCACATTGGGGATTTTGAAAAAATAAAAAATCTTCACTTTTATTTATTCATCTTTAAAAAAAAGGCAGAATTTTCGGTCCCCACCTTTCTCAAGACATTGTTTCTATTTTAAATCTTCAATAAATAATTAAAATCACATTAGTTCACCTATCAGTATACAGCATCACTCTGAAGCATGACATCACATGGGTACTCCCCCACCACTGAAATTCAGCAGAAATTCAACCAGCCTAATATGTATGTCATTGCAAGACTATTTACAAGGATAATAAAATGTATCCCAGGATCCATACATAATGCTGTATATAAAAACAAGAGGAGAGCATCCTATCTCTGATTGAGAGAGATCTACATACAGTACATGCTGATCCAAAAAGTTAACTTATATATATTTTTTTTTATTTATATAGTACTACTTATGCAAAAGAACAATATATTAATAGGCATTACAAATCCAAATAAATACAAAATACAGTTAACATTAAGGATTAATAGCTAAGAGGCAAAGAGGCAAGAATCAGGAGATCCTTTCCCTGTAGAGCTTACAATCTAAGTTGACAATCTAATGGCATTTGAGGCAGTTTTTGAATAGAAAATTGTAGCTTGCAGAGAAATTCCATGAACCACTCATGCTAATTCCCTTTGGCATACATTGAAACTGCCTGTCACAGCAAGGTGGTTCTCATTCTGAAAATGCACATTAGAGTATTTTAATAACCATCCATACTAGTCGTGTTAAGGCTCTTACATATACAATATATGATTGACAGCTGAGAGTTTTAAATGAGTTTATAACCAGTATGGATGTTTTAATATTTTTAAGAGGACTTTTGTCGCAAACGGCACCCGAAATCCAGAACCAGTGCTAGGCTCCCTGTTCTCGGCTCTTGCTTCTGCCTTTAACAGCCACTTTTTACCTCAGGAGGAGCCCTCAGCTAATTGGATGCCACCGGGTCTTATTAAGAGAGGAGCAAAGCTACAGGTTCTGGATGAGCAAATGGGCACAATCGTCTCACCAAGGATACTGGATGGAAGAACACCACAAGGAAGGCAGGCCAGACAGGGCTGGGCCAGCACAAGAGGTAGAATAGTCAGACAGGGCGGAATCAGGATTGGAGAGCGTAGAATAGTCAGACAGGCCGGAATCAGGATTGGAGAGTGTAGAATAGTCAGACAGGCAAGGGTCAGCTAGGAGAGTTCAGGATTAACAGCCAGGCAAGGGTCAGGATACAGAGTTCAGAATAGTCAGGCAAGGCAAGGGTCAATAACCAGAAGATCTACAGGAATCACTTAGAAGTAGCACCAGAAACAACCTAAATTGAACCTAATAATGGGCAATGTGTTTACTTACAAAGCCCCTTAAATAGTTTGAATTTCCAGGGACCACCAGGGAAACTATTCGTCACATTACCCCCCATCTAGGAGGGGCCACTGGACCATCAAGCTTACCAAGAGACGTAAGATGGGACTGTCTCCTAAAGTGGTCAGCCCTGACATCAGACTTGGCCAGACACTTTACCAACACTGGAGGAGGACAAACCTGCTGGTGGACCTGCATGGCTGATTTCAACACAGAAACATGAAACAAGTTAGATAACTTAAACATATCAGGTAACTTGAGACAGACAGAGGTTGGGTTCACAATCTCCACAATAAGATATGGACCAATAAATCTGGGCCCCTGTTTAAGAAATGGGATTTTAAGATTGATATTCCCTGTGGATAGCCAAACCAAGTCCCCGACCTGAAATTTGGGTACCTCCCTATTGGGCTTATCGGCTGCTCTTTCCTGAGCGGATGTAACTGACGAAAGGGAACTATGAACTGTACCCCAGAACGAGACTTAGAACAATGCTCAACAGAAGGGAGTTTTCTCTAGGGAAGCAACAGCCACCATTAGAGTGGAAGCTAGACATGAATCTTTGCACTTGGAACCTCCCCAGTTACCCAATCAATGTGGGGGTTGTGTACCTGTAGCCAAGGTAACCCCAGAATTAACGGGGAAGAAGAACCAGCAAGAATGTGAAAAGTTAATTTTTCACAATACATATTGTTTACACACATGGATAATGCCTTGGATTTTTGGGTTACCAGACCTGACCCTAGTGGGCTTTTATCAATAGCAGAAATCCTCATAGGAGGTGTAAGGGGAATAAGGGGAATATTATAGCTTTCTGCAAAGGCAGCATCTAAGAAATTCCACAAAGGCTGAAACTTGAACTGAACCACCAGGCCAGGAAAAAACAACAGGTACTATATTTTTAGAGGCAAATTGGGTAAAGGAAATCTCTCTACCCCCCTCCATTTAGGTTTTGACGTTTTCCTGGCCTCTTGGGACAATTTCTAAGGAAATGACCCTTATCCCCACAATATATGCATAGACCCATGGATCGCCTTCGGGCCCTTTCCTCAGGGGACAAGCGAGTAGCTCCTAATTGCATGGGTTCCCCCTGAGGACTAGGAAATGAGGGAGTTGGTGATTCGTCATTATCACATATAATAGGGAAATATGTACCCCTTCAGCCCGCCTTTCTTTTTGCCTCCTATCAATTTGGATGGCTAACTTCATAAGGTCATCCAAAGTGGATGAAGGAGAGTAATTAACCAGGCTGTCTTTGACAGAGCTAGAAAGTCCCACCCGGAATTGGCTACGAAGAGCTGTATCATTCCACCCTGTCTCAACTGATCAGCGGCGGAACTTGGTACAATACTCCTCTTTTCCCTTGACAGAGTTTACGAATCACGGAATCGGCAGAGTTAGCCAATCCGGGTTATCGTATTACACGGCCATGGAAGCAAAAGATGCTTCTAGGGAAAGACGGGCAGGGTAAGAGGGGGGTAATCTTAGTGCCCAGACTTGTGGGTCATCTTGTAGTAAGCTCATAACCAACCTAGTGCTAGGCTTCCCGGAAGTTGTGAGGGAAGGTATAACTTACATGCCTCTTGAAAAACAAAAAATTGACTCCTGTCCCCACTAAACTTATCAGTGAAGGGGATTTTGGGGTAAAGGGAAGAACCTCTATTACCCGGAGTAGCTGATGGGGCAGACCCCTCAGGAATCACAGAAGATAATTGCTGAACTACATCCAGTCTGAGAAAACGCAGACCTTGGATAATGTAGTCCTGTTTTCCCTCTTGTTTCTCCAGGCGCTGAAGGAGGGTAGAGTAAAGCAGCTCAGCAGTTTGTGGAATAGCAAGAGCTTCTTCCATTTTCTTCCGTCTCATAGGCCCGTTGTACTGTCACGAACGACACCCTAAATCCAGAACCAGTGCCTCCGTCATGAAATTAATAATAATATGGCCCGCCAGCACAGTGCAATCAGGAATCGCGTAGCCGTAGCAGTAATATTTGGGCACATTAGTGAAATGATCTGCCACTTGGTCTATACTGCTGCCTGTGTGCTGAAGGTGTTAGCAATAGACACATACTGACATGGAGTGATGCACCGCTCTCTCTCGCATACTTCTTTAGGGCTGAAGGTGCCAGTACAGTAAACTAATGTGAGATGTATGTGAGATCGGTGCATCACTACGTGCCATTACGTGTCTATTGCAAACACCTTCAGCACACAGGCAGCAGTATAGACGATCATTTCACTAATTATGTGCCCAAATATTACTGCTACGGCTACACAATTCCATGTTTAAATGAGGCGCGGAGAATAAATCCAAACAGACTTCTCCACCTTCTTTACGCCGTGTACGGGTCTATCTCCAGGAGTGAATGACCCTGATCGCAAGCTAGCTACCTTGGAATGGATGTCAGGCTGAATGGTCGGCCCCCACACATTTTCACCTCACCAAATCTGGCCCTTGTTGTAAAAAGTTTGGACACCCCTGCTTTAAGTAATAAGACAGAGGTTCCAAAAGGCCAAAGTATCTTTATTTCTGATATGTTACCAATATTCAGCAACCTACCATAATGAAAAATATAAATAAATAAACCAAGCAAAGAAAGACTTTCACAGCACAAAACACACCATTACATTCAGTTGGCAAAAGGTGTGCAAAGAAGAATCTAAGTTAAGTATAGCCTATTATCTACCATGCACAAACATCAAAAAGTATGACCATAGAAACCAATCAGATGTTTGCTTTAGACTACAGGTAACTAGAATTGTTACTGGTCCTTTAAGGGTGTGCTACCTTTCATCCCTGCAAAGTGCACATAGGACCAGATAAGATGTGCAAATAGAGTAACACATGATAGTTGCTATCTCTTTTTTACAGGCACATACAGTATATACAAATATCAGAAGATATGAGGTGCAAATCAGGTGCACTTTACATATAGAAGTCTATGCAGAATTGCATTATGCTTCAAGGATGAAGTCTCTGAAATGTTATAATACTATACTATGTTCAGCTTGGGCATATGGGATTGCACTGTGAGCAACTGTGTACAACAGCAGAACTTACAAATTTTGCAATTGAATCATCAGGAATCATAAATGTGACAATAATAAATTGGGGTTTTCATGGACTAAACATAGTCACTGCTGTATCTTATGTACTGAAAGGCAATGCGTGTGCATACTAAACTCTATTTGTAAAAAAATCAGTGTGTATTGTGCATTCTTGGGAGGAGAAGTTAATACTTCTGGCTAGAAAGGGGCCACCAGGTACAGGCCAGTGGGAGCTAAGCTCAGTATATAAATAATTAATCAGTACATTATCAATCTGTTACGTGTTTCTAGAAATTCTAACACAGATACTAAGTGAGGAAAGGTGAGGAAAAGGCAATATATTTATTTCTTCATATTCATATAGGCAGGATTTGGCTAATTTATTTTGGGACATGGGTACAATCCGCTTTTAAATGTGCAATTTACACATATAGTTGCAACCTATTAGTTTTCTTCAAACACTGCAAAGGGTGTGCTCATTCAATTGGTGGCTCAAACATTTCTCATTGGGGACATTATCTATTCAGATATTCTATTATAAGCAGCAACTTAAATGTATCTCATCACAATATAATCCCTTAAAATGTATTTTTAGATGAGGAAACCAAACTGATATTTAAACACACACCCAATACAACTGATGTACATTATGTTTACATCAAGTATATTTAGTGTATGTTTCTTAACAGCTCCATTTTTCTTGAGAAAATAAGAGTATAATTATCTCCAACATTCTTGAATATTTTGTTAAATTACCACTTTGGTCTCTCTCACAACTTGACTTTCTGACTATAAAACAATACTAATTATTCTAATGGAATCAGCCAACACTATTCAAGGAAACATTCACATAGAATAATCAGCACATATTTCATTTGAAATTGTAATGCCCTGGGGAAGACACAGAGCTGGCAACATGGCTGATAGAGTTATATAGTCTAATGTTATCTCTTTAATGCGGTGTGTTTAAGTGGTGGTGTGAGGTTCAGCTGCACATATTTGACATCCTAAATATATGGTATATTTTTACATATATTGTATTTATATATATCTTTTTATGTAGTGTGTTTTCATGCTAATTAACTTTTAGAACTAGAATTATGACTGCATAATTGAAAATGCATTTCCTATCAGTACTGTGTATATATATATATCTTAAAGTACCCCCTCTTGTAAAATATAAGGATAATATAAGTTACCGAGGAGTTGCATGACCATATAATGTTTTTATACAGGTCATGGAACTCCGATGTAACTTCTAATATCCTCATATTTTGCAACTGGGGGTACTTTATTTATTATAATACACACTTTCAGTGAGTCATGTGACAGAAATGACATCAGAACTCACCGTTTATTACTGATGACATCAGAACTCACTGTTTATAAGGATATAATTTACAAGATATTCATGGCTTTGGTGTATTATATATATATATAATTAACATTATTTACTTTATGTGATCTGTAGCTACATATAACATGGTATAGTGGCTTGTAAAAACCAATTTCCTGTTTAGGTTATCTGTAAGCTATTTTATGGAGCATCCTGTGAAATGATCCATGCAGTTGGGCTACTTGCATGCCTACTTTCATAGTGAAACCTTCTTAATGATTATCTGGTCAGGGCTGAGAGAGACTTTTTCTCAAGCTCCAAATCACTATCACTGTGCAGATAAGACAACAGCATCAGCAGAAGCTCTAATGACAGATGATGCCAAAAGTAATAGATTAAACAAATGTTGAAAATTAGCAGGCACACTAACTAAAGTCATTAGACTTTCCCCTTTCCACAAACAAACAATTACAGAAGAGACGAACACTAATAAAGCTTGTCCAGACACTTTAACTGAGGTGGTGTGGTGTATCCAATGCCACACACAGTCCGTGAAAGATAGTTGTTTTATTGTTTTTGCCTTTTCAGTCATGTGCGACAATTAAGAAAAGCGGGACATGGGAATACTACAAAACCGACTAATTTTAAATAAATCAATTCAAATTAAATTATAATCAAATAATAAAAGATTAAATCATACCCTAACAGATTGCAAACAAGATCATATCAACCCTACAATTAATGCAAATTGCAAATGTCAAAGCAAAGCAAGACTAACCCCATGCTGTCAAAGAAAATACAGTGCTACCAACTAGTCTACCATGGTTTCACACATTTCCATAAAAAATATATACTGTTCATATACGGCTACTTTCACTTTATTTTTCATTTTCAGTAAAATGTCATTAGTTACTCTGCTGTGCAGCCTAAATTATAAGCACATTGATATTTTGTTGGGGTTTGTGAACTTATGAATATTAGTTTACATGTTGCTTGCAGAAAAAAACATATCCATGGATTCCATATGTTTTCTTATGACCAAATTGGAATGAAAAATGGTAGAAAGATCATAAGTCTAGCTCTAGCATTATACATTATTGGCATCCTGGTAGTTAAGAGCTTACAGTACCATTGAAAATGTCTCGAAAAAGCTTACTGCAAGAGATAGCACCTAGTAAAAGTGCTAATACACTATCCACAGTACAAATTACTACAGATATAATGTCAAATGTGATAATGTGAGCTACTTATATAAGTAATGCATGTTTCACTAATAAATGCAAAAATACACTGAAATAAACACTTATGTGTCAGAGGTCCACCATCATCAAAATGCTTTATCACCATTTAGCACTGTTTCATGCTCTTATGAAACATGGTGACCTTAGTGTGACCTGTGTGTAGTGAATTAAATTGACAGTAAGGGTTCTCACGTCTACATGATATTGAGAAATCTTTGATATATGAATAAAGGAATAAGAAGTTCATAAAGGAAGAGGTACCATCTTATTTTACTTGCTAGGGCCTTTGAATGTACCACCTGCAGCAAAGTATATAACCCCTACTGTAATTTGCAAGGCTATTAGAAGTCATCATGGATTTCCATGACCATACAAAAGGGTTAAATAATTTATGTAAACAAATTTCATATATAGGTCATAGAACCTCCTGTGATCCTCCTTTTCAATAATATCTATTTCTACCCCTTCATTCTACTGTATGTCACTCCTGGGTGCTACTCCTCATAATGCATGTCCCTTTAATTATTTTTGGCCCAGGCCTGACCCTTGCCACAATTCATAGCCCTATCACCGGCTTCCCTACAAGGGAACTCAAATACCAACCCTAACTCAGAAGCAATCTCCTTTTCCCCAACCACCCCAAGACAAGAGCTGCTCAAGGTAAAAGAGGCCTACAATCCCCACTTTCAATCCCTTGTGGCATTTCCTTGCTTACCCTATGCTTGACCTATATGGTTCCCTAATTCACAACCCTGTTGCTCCCCCTTTCCTGGCTCACTTTCCCCTTTTCCTGTCTAACTTAACTCAAATCTAGATTACAGTTTTCAGCAATCTAACCTGGTCCATGTGGTTTATAACTTCCTGCAAATCCCTCATACTGTACTTTGGTAATCTACCACTAAACTATCAATTTTTTACATGAGCAGTAATGATGCTCAGTAAGTATTATTACTACTTGGTTAAAAAAAATGTAAAGTTTACATTTAAATTTACAGTTGTCCCCCTGGCCAACATAGAAGAACGCATGCTTGATTTATACAGCAATCACTTTTTGAACTGAGCAATCCTTTGTTCAAGGCTGAATTCTTCATTCCCAAGCCTTACCCTCCCACCAATAAAAGCTTTAATGTTTTTCCCATTACAGTGAATGGCAAGTAGATTTCTGCAGAGACATCCATTTTGATTGCCACAAACTTCCGTACGAGGACTAAGGAGATCAAAAGCACCTGTGTGTAGTGAGCTTAATACATGCAGTTTGTCTTGTTACTGAACAAACAGTCATACATTGTTTACATTGTTTTCAAACCCCACAATTGTTCAATATTATTTTTAATACTGTTAGCCCATATCACCATTTTTATCAAGAAGAACGTGCTTATACTTCACATATTTTATACCATGCCTATACTAATCAGTGTTTACTTTTTAGACTGTGGCAAGATGAAAGGTTTAGGTGATTACAACATTACTGACTTATTAATCCTTTTATATAGGTTATGTATTAGAAAAGATTCTCAAGTTAGTTCCATATTGCTTTGCTTTAAAAAAAAACCTTTCCCTTGAACGATTGTAAATAATGCACTAAACGTATCTATCATGTTGTTACAATAAAACTGATTAAGGGAAATGGGAGGAAATGTTTAACAAGGCTACCAATTTATCAATGTAGTGTGACATCCTTCTTTTAGGACACAGTGAGTCATCCATGAAATTAGTTAGACAAGACAACTGCAATATCATCAGTTAGACGGACAAAACTCTGTTACATAGAATTTTTTTTTACTGTGCCAGCACCCAGGGGCATACATCACTACAACATTGGCTTTTAAGACTAGTGGAGGCATGTAATATGTTTCTTTAGCCCAAAAACATTTGCAAAGACCATTGAGAATGTTAGCCACCATGTTTGCATCCCTTTTGTCTGATTGCCAACTTAAATGGCTTCCTCACAAAGTTTGCACCTGATTGGTTTTTGTGAACATTCGCAGTGTATGTAATAAAATTTCCCAACTGCAAAGTGTATTTTGCAACCAAATATTTAACAAAACTCCAGACGGGGTGTTACTGCTAACCTTTGCTTTGCGATGTATTGACATTGCGCACAAGGGGCTGATTTTGGCCAGAAACGACTGTTTTTGCATTTACTGTGTGCATAGTGACAAGCGGGTGACATTCATTTCTGTCACTATACCCAAGGGGCAGTGGAGTTTAATCTGGCTTTTCTACACTGGTATAAAACTGAAAAAACAGCTGCAGAAAATGCCAGTCTGTCCTGTTCCGTCCCATAAGCACAAGCAGAAAAACTGCACTGTATCAGAATAACCCTATTATTATTTGTGTATGGCTTGTATATACTAAAATGTTCATAATGCCACACTTACCTACTTAAGTTCATTTCTCTGAACAAGGGTTTGCAAACTTTAGTTACCCAAATTGGAAATATGCACAAATACTGTATGTACAACTAACCTAGCTGTACTTAAAGGGGCTGTTCACCTTCAAATTAAAGGAAAACTATACCCCCCAAACAATGTAGGTCTCTATTAAAAGATACTGAGTAAAACAGCTCATGTGTAAAACCCTGCTTCATGTAAATGAACCATTATCATAATAATATACATTATTAGTAGTATGTGCCATTGGGTAATCATAAATAGAAAATTGCCATTTTAAAAAATAAGGGCCGCCCCCTGAGATTGTAAGATTCACTGTGCACACATACAAACCATGTGGTTTGTATGTGTGCACAGTGAATCTGACAATCTCAGGGGGCGGCCCTTATTTTTTAAAATGGCAATTTTCTATTTATGATTACCCAATGGCACATACTACTAATAATGTATATTATTATGATAATGTAAGGTCACATGAGCCAATTAACAGACAGAGTTCTGCCTTTTGCTTCCTCACTTCTTCCTGTTACAGTTAGTGTTGTAGTATTTCTGGTCAGGTGATCTCTGAGGCAGCACAGATAGAGTCACGAAATGGTGGTTCAAGGCAAGAGATGTAAAAGGGCAGTATTTATGTAAATATATATTCCAGTTTGGTAAGATTCTTTAATATGTCATTCAGTTTGATATAAACTATCTGTTGCTTAAGTATTCATTTTGGGGGTATAGTTTTCCTTTAACTTTCAGTATGATGTAGAGAGTGATTTGCAATTGGTTTTCATTTTTAGAATTTGTGGGTTATTTAGCTTTTTATTCAGCAGCTCTCCAGTTTGCAATTTCAACTATCTGGTTTCTACGGTCCGAATTACCCTAGCAACCATGCATTGATTTGAATAAGAGACTGGGATATGAATGGGAGAGGGCCTAAATAGAAAGACGAGTAATAAAAATTAGTAGTAACAATAAATTGGTAGTCTTGCAGTTCATTTGTTTTTTAGATGGTCTCAGTGACCCCCATTTGAAAGCTGGAAATAACAACTTCGGCTGACTTCTGAAAACAAAGCGCTCCAAGTGCCATCCCGTCTCCGATTTAGATTGTAGCCGGTGGGAAGGCATTGTGGGGAAAAAAGAGGCGATTTGTCACTGGGCGACTAACCTCCCTCAAATAGCATTGTGTGCCTCTACCCTTAAGGTGGTTATTTATCAAAGGTCGTTTTTAGAGGTGTGTGAGGTTTTTTTAAACCTTGAATGAACTCACAACTCAAATCTTATCTAATTTATGAAAAAACTCAAATCTGTGAATTCAGGGAATTCATGAAGGCCAAAAACTTCAAATGGTTCAAGGGGACCTCTGCCATTGACATATTCAAGAAATCCCTGGTCCCATGCAATGTGGATAATAGTTCCTATACAATCTGGATAACAGGTCCCATACCTATAATTAGAACTATAGTCATTATAGTGAGCCACCATGAAGCTACATCTTGGTAGGCAGTTTATCTTAATATTCTATATTGGGAATGGGCAAGGAGAAGGTAAAATCACCAAATTCAACCCTTTACATCCCAGTTAATGCAGAATACACAGCACTGCTAGAAATCCCAGCACGCTAGCACCATAGATTCTACATTGCCATGTTTCTCGTTCATCTGTGCCTAACTTTCTATACAAATAAAATGTGCTAAACTAAGGATACAAAGCAGGTAAGTGTATTAGAAGTGCTACAAAATAGAACAATAATCAATGACAGTATCATGTCCAATGAAATGTCATCAATTCAAAAGTGTATTCTCAGCAAATACTTACATTTACAGTGAAAAAGAAGAGTATATGCTACATATTTCTATGATCATAAGGTGAAACCACTTTTACAATTCCAGGACTGATTTTGCAAGTATTTGTTGATTTTTCAAAAATGAATATGTAGACTAATATGGAAACTACTTCCCGTAGAGTTCCCCTAGATTGTTTTAGTCAGATATTCATTTTAATGTTGCTTAATAGCTCTCATAGACCATGTCCCATGAAGTACCACATATTCACCAAATTTACAGCCAAATTTATCAAATGTCGAGTCGTGTTTTCCTGAAAAATCTAGTTTTTTGAGGGTAGTTTTCAGTCATAAACTACAATTTTCGGGTTAAAAAAACTCAGATTTATTTTACCCCAACCTGGAAATAGCTCGAATCCAAAAATACTCCAGCTAAAACCTGTCATGGTCATGTAGGAATCAATGGCAGAGGTCCCTTCAACCATTTGAAGATGTTAATAGCCTTCATGATGTTAGGGAGTTTTTCTGTGGGTTTTGCATGAAAACTCGATTAATTCGAGCAATTCGAGTTTTTTCCCCGCAGAAAAACTCAATTAATTCAAGTTTTCAAGTTTTTAACCCCAAATTCACTGATTTCAGTTTTTCCATTCTAAATTTTTCTTAAATTAGAAACAATTCGAGTTGTGAGTTCATTCAAGGTAAAACAAAAACTCCCAAACCACTAAAACTTGACCTTTGATAAATGACCCCCTTAATTATGTTGGCTTTGAAGAAGCCAACATACTGTTCTACTAGTTCAGCTCGTTCTTCTTATTATGTTGGCTATGAAATAGCCAACATACTGTTCTTCGAGTTCAGCTCGTTCTTCTTCTTCTTATTATTATTGGCGAACCCCATTTTCTAAACGCTACTCCTCCTACAGTTTTAGGGGTGCAAGCGCCAAACTTTCCACACTTATTCCTCTTATAGCAAAGTACGTTGCTTGTGCTTTAATAGGCGACCCCCCGACGACCCCTTTTTTCCCATTGACTTTGACAGGGAAAAATTTCAAATCGCCGCCACTCGTACAGTTTTGAAGATACAGTCCCCAAACTCGGACCACATATTGTTGATGTCACCCCGAATAAAAATAAGTATTTTGGGGGGGCACCCCAAAGTGGGCGGAGCTACCAACGCCCAATGAAAATTTAGCAATTTTCTATACGCTACTCCTCCCAGAGGTTTAGGAGTACAATTATGATACTTTGCACACTTGTTCGGCTCATACCCGAATAGGTTGCTTGTGCTTTGTTAAGAGATCCCACCCTCCGTGCCCCTGTGGCGACCCCCCGACGACCCCATTTTTCCCCATAGACTTTCATTGGAAAACTTGAAACTTTTGCCACTTGTACAGCTTTGAAGTTACACTCACCAAACTTGGGTCATTTAGTCATGAGGTGAAGCTGAAAAATTCTGTCCTATTTTGGGGACCCACCCCGCCCCTGTGGCGACCCCCCGACGACCCCTTTTTTCCCATTGAGATTGACAGGGAAAAATTTCAAATCGCTGCCACTTGTACAGTTTTGAAGATACAGTCCCCAAACTCGGACCACATATAGTTGGTCACCCCGAATAAAAATAAGTATTTTGGGGGGGCACCCCAAAGTGGGCGGAGCTACCAACGCCCAATGAAAATTGAGCAATTTTCTAAACGCTACTCCTCCCAGAGTTTTAGGAGTACAATTATGAAACTTTGCACACTTGTTCGACTCATACTCGAATAGGTTGCTTGTGCTTTGTTAAGCGATCCCAACCTCCGTGCCCCTGTGGCGACCCCCCGACGACCCCTTTTTTCCCCATAGACTTTCATTGGAAAACTTGAAACTTTTGCCACTTGTACAGCTTTGAAGTTACACTCACCAAACTTGGCTCATTTAGTCATGGGGTAAAACTGAAAAATTCTGTCCTATTTTGGGGACCCAAAAAAGTGGGCGGAGCCGCAAACAACCAATCAGATTTTCCCTATTGACTTCAATGAGAAAATGTAAACAGCTGTAATTCTCACAGTATTAAAGCTAGAGCTCTCCCAAACTTGGCACCGTGGGTCACTGGGTGACTCGGCTAAAATTTACCTAAAGTGGGCGGAGTCTACAGCAGCCAATCAAATTTCAGCCATTCAAATAAATAGGAAAATGTTAAACTGCTGCCGCTCTTAGACGGTTAATGGCAGGGTCCTCAAACTTGGCACAGTTGGTCACTGGGGGACTGGGATTAAAATTAAGAAAAGTGGGTGGAGCCAAAACCAACCAATCAGATTTCTTTGATTGATTTTAAAGAGAACAATTAAGAAGGCTGCCATTCTCTCAGTATTGATGTCAGGGACCTTGAATATCACAAATGTGGTCGCTGGGGGTTTCCACTTCAAGTTTAGAAAAAGTGGGCGGAGCCACCAACAACCAATCGAATTTCATTCATTGATTTTCAATAGAAAAACATAAAAATGCTGCCATTTTTACACAATAAATGACAGCATTCCCAAACTTTGGAATGTTAGTCACTGAGTGACTGTGGTTCACAATTAGGAAAAAAAAGGGGCGGGGCAACAACAGCCAATCAGATTTCAGCCATTGACCTTAATTAAAAATGATAAACTGCTGCTATTATCACGGTTTAAATGCTAGGTGTACCAAACTTGGCTCAATTACTCACTGGGTGACTGCGGTCAAAATTTAGGAAAAGTGGGTGGAGCCAAAAACGGCCAATCAGTTTTCACCTATTGACTTCAATGTAAAATTTTTGATTACTGCCGTTCTCACAGTTTTAAAACCAGAGGTCCCAAACTTAGCACTGACCATGACTAGGTAACTGGGGTTAAAATTCAGAAAACTGGGCGGAGCTTAAGACAGCCAATCAGATTTCTTTGATTGATTTTAATGGGAACAATTAAGAAGGCTGCCATTCTCACAGTATTGATGTCAGGGACCTTGAATATCACAAATGTGGCCACTGGGGGGTTTCCACTTCAAGTTTAGAAAAAGTGGGCGGAGCCACCAACAACCAATCGAATTTCATTCATTGATTTTCACTAGAAAAAAATAAAAATGCTGCCATTTTTACACATTAAATCACAGCATTCACAAACTTTGAAATGTTAGTCACTGAGTGACTGTGGTTCATAATTAGGAAAAAAAGGGGCGGGGCAACAACAACCAATCAGATTTCAGCCATTGACCTTAAAGAAAAATGATAAACTGCTGCTATTATCACAGTTTAAATGCTAGGTGTACCAAACTTGACTCAATTACTCACTGGGTGACTGCGGTCAAAATTTAGGAAAAGTGGGTGGAGCCAAAAACAGCCAATCAGTTTTCACCTCTTGACTTTAATGTAAAATTTTGTATTACCGCCGTTCTCACAGTTTTAAAACCGGAGGCCCCAAACTTGGCACTGACCATGACTAGGTAACTGGGGTTAAAATTCAGAAAACTGGGCAGAGCTTAAGACAGCCAATCACATTTTACCAAACGCTATTCAATGGGAATATTTAAATTCCTGTCAATCTTACACTGTTAATGTAAGAGTGCTCAAACTTGGTCCATTTGGTGAAGGGGTGACTGGGATGCAAATTTTTAAAAGTGGGCGGAGCCAAAAATAGCCAGTTTGTTTGAATGGATTTCAATGGTAAAATTGGATTGTCTTTAAATTTCACCGTTTTAATCCGGATTCTACCGACTTTGTGTACTCTCTAGGCACCGGGGGCGACTGGGCAAGACACCTATAGCGTTTCATAGCCAACATCCCGTGGTTTCTTCAGAAACGACACCCTCTAGTTATTATTATTAGCGCCCCCCGGTTTTCTAAACGCTACTCCTCCTACAGTTTTAGGGGTACAAGCGCCAAACTTTCCACACCTATTCGCCTTATAGCAAAGTACATTGCTTGTGCTTTAGTAAGCGATCCCACCCACTGCGCCCGTGCGGCGGACCACCGAAGACGCCGTTTTTCGTATTGACTTTGACAGGTAAAATTTTCAAATCGCTGCCGCTCGTACAGTTTTGAAGCTACACTCCCCAAACTCGGACCACATATTGTTGGTGCCACCCCGAATAAAAATATGTATTTTGGGGGGGCACCCCAAAGTGGGCGGAGCTACCAACAGCCAATGAAATTTTAGCAATTTTCTAAACGCTACTCCTCCCAGAGTTTTAGGAGTACAATTATGAAACTTTGCACACTTGTTCGGCTCATACCCGAATAGGTTGCTTGTGCTCTGTTAAGCAATCCCACCCTCCGTGGCCCTGTGGCGACCCCCCAAAGACCCCATTTTTTCCCATAGACTTTCATTGGGAAATTTGAAACTTTTGCCACTCGTACAGCATTAAAGTTACACTCACCAAACTTGGGTCACTTAGTCATGGGGTCAACCTGAAAAGTTCTGTCACATTTTGGGGACTCCAAAAAGTGGGCGGAGCAACAAACAGCCAATCAGATTTTCCCTATTGACTTCAATGAGAAAATGTCAAACACTGTCATTCCCACAATGTTAAAGCCAGAGACCCAAAACTTGGCACCATGGGTCACTGGGGTTCAAATTTGGAAAAGTGGGCGGAGTCTACCACAGCCAATCAAATATTAGCCATTTGTTTCAATGGGAAAGGTTAAAACTGTCGCCGCTCTTAGATTGTTCATGGGAGGGTCCTCAAACTTGGCACAGTTGGTCCCTGGAGGACCGGGATCAAAATCTGGAAAAGTGGGTGGAGCCAAAAACAACCAATCAGATTTCTTTGATGATTTCAATGGGAAAAATTAAAATTGCTGCCATTTGCACGTTATTGATGTCATGGACCTCGAATATCACAAATGTGCTCACTGGGTGTTTGCACTTCAAAGTTAGGAAAAGTGGGTGGAGCCACAAACAACCAATCAAATGTCATTCATTGATTTTCAAGAGAAAAACATAAAACTGCTGCCATTTTTACAGGTTAAATGTCATGATTCCGAAACCTTAAAGTGTTAGTCACTTGGTGACTCTGGTTCAGAATTAGGAAAAAAAGGGGGCGGGGCAACAACAGCCAATCGGACTTCAGCCATTGACCTTAATGAAAAACGCCAAATTGCTGCTATTATTATGGCGTCCATGCCAAGTGTCCCAAACTCAGCACAATTACTCACTGGGTGACTGTGGTCAAAATTTAGGGAAAGTGGGCGGAGCCAATAACAGCCAATCAGATTTTACCTATTGACTTCAATGTAAAAGTTTCAAATACTGCCATTCTCACAGTTTTAAAGCCAGAGGCCCCAAACTTGGTACAGACCATGACTGGGTGACTGGGGTTAAAATTTGGAAAACTGGGTGGAGCTTAAAACAGCCAATCAAATGTTACCTATTGCTAATCAATGTCAATATATAAGTTGCTGCCATTCTTTCACAGTTAATGGCAGGGACATCAAACTTGGCACAGTCGGTCACAGGGGGACTGGGGTTCAAATTTTAAAAGTGGGTGGAGCCAAAAACAGCCAATCAGGTTTTTTGGATTGATTTTAATGGTACAATTTGATCTGCTTCGATTTTCACAGTTTTAAACCAGATTCTACCAACTTTGTGTACTCTCTATGCACCAGGGGCGACTGGCCCCAACACCTCTTGCGTTTCAAAGCCAACATCTTGTGGTTTCTTCAGAAACGACACCATCTAGTTTAAATTGTTAAAGTAAATGTACGATTTGTATTTCTTTACAGTAGGTATGTTGGATGTCCTCTGCCAGCTACTTGCACTTTCCAAAGATTCTCTCTGCAATTTAAACTCCAATGCATGCAATTTATTACACATTAACATGTTTAACAGTAAATAGTTGATTAAAAATTATGCACCAATTTTTTGCTGTAAACATGGATTTATGCTGCACTAATTAATAGCTATACTACACTGTTTATTCACAAAAATAATAACATGATGCATCAGATCTACAGAAAGCTAAATGTATTGTATACATTTATTATGGAGTATAAAGCTGCCAATTCATTAACCTATTTTGTCAACCAGTTACCACATTGGCTAAAATTTGCCTAAATGACACAACATTTTTATTGCATTTCAAAGGAACTGTTACAATTTGCCAGTTTGACAATTTGCCTGATGTCAGACTCAGAACCTTCTAAGTTATCTTATAGGTTTCTAACAGTGACTGGATAGTAATAATTTTGCCAGTTTTTGGTAACTCATCTAAAACCCAATCTCTTATTTAGGGCAAATCATGAAAAATCTGTTCCCTTTATAAAATGAACATCCTTTTTTAAAAATCAGATCTCATTGATATGACAGATTAGAGGGGAAATAATAGTATTAGTTACTTACTGAACTCTTTCTACAGTACCATAAACTGTTCGACAGTATTCAAAACTATCAGGAATATCATATTTCAGTTGAAATATAGGGGAAGGTCCCCATAGGCTTTCTAAGCTTTTTTTGATCTAAGGAATTTTGTTCGATCGATGGATTAAAATCCTTCGAATCGTTAGATTCGAAGGATTTAATCGTTCGATCAAACGATTATTCGTTCGATCGTTCGATCAAACGATTATTCGTTCGATCGTTCGATCGAACGAATATCGCTAAATCCTTCGTCTTCGATATTCGAACTCGAAGGATTTAACTTCGACAGTCAATATCGAGGGTTAATTAACCCTCAATATCCCAACCCTAAGTAAATCTGCCCCTAAGTTTGACCAGGAGCATTAACCCATAGCAACCAGTCAGTAGGTAACATTTACTGGTCACCTGTTTAAAAGCAAAAATCTTGGTTGCTTTGGGTTACTGCCCCTGTACAAATTAAGTGCCTTTTATTAAGTGATTAAGTGATTTAAATCTATGTTCAAAAAAGAGTTAAAATTGGAATACCTAATGCGATACCGAATTTCATTACCGAGTGCAAAGTGAGAAGATGCTTTTTACATAGAAATGTTTTATAAAGCAACATAGCTTAAACTGCATTTTAAATGTTGTTTCTATTGCACTTTTTCCCTGTCACTACTATGTTTATGTAAATAAGAAAAATCACTTTTACATGTTGCCCATATTTTGTGATTACATTTTTTATTAAGTGGCCTCTAAGAAGCAAAAATCTTAAATTCTAGTTTGTCTTCCTTGCATCAGATGTGTCAGCAATGCTCTAACAAATCAGATAGGCAATGCTTTTATCATTAGCTCAAGAATATCCAGGCCAGTGAAATTAAATGAATATGCTTTTATTAATTAGGTGTCAACATAGAAGAATTATGAATGATGTAAAAACATTTAGGGGCTTTGATTATCAAAGGTCAAATGTTAGAGGTTTTTTTTTACCTCGAATGAACTAACCTTGAAACTCAAATGGTATCTTATTTAAGAAAAAAATCAAATGTCAAAAGTTCTGCGAGTTCAAGATTGAAAACTCGAATTGATTGTGGGTTCAGCAGAAAAAAACTTGAATCAATCTAATAAAGTTCTTCCTTTGAGTTTTCAGCCAAAACCCTCCAAAAAACCTTGAACATCAAGCAAGGGCGTTAACCTCTTCAAATGGTTCAAGGAAACTCTACCATTTGTCTACAGAACTACAACAGGTTTTAGGTGGTGTATTTTCAGATTCAAGCTATTTCCAGGGTCGAGGTATAATAAATCTCGAATAGTTATGGAAAAAACAACTCGAACCTTAATAAATCTGCCCCTTTAACTAAATATGCCTTTACAGAATCATGAAGTCATAATGAATTGTGAATTATGCCACTAAGCATCTTAAACATTTTATAATCTGCTAGCTCGTTGCAATACATATAAGCCAGACCCACCACATGCTTGATTATCAGAAGTAAACTTTTAGCGTAGTCATCAGTATGTTTGAATCGCTATATAATACTAAATCCACTGGTAAGCTAAGATTTTCTCTTAGTAACAGCTTATATACTTTGCAATCAGTCTCTATAATACTCAAGTGAACTATAACCCATAAGATGTTATGTTCCATAAAGTACAATGTTAAGAAACGTGACAAGTATATGAAGAGAGAACACTTTTTCAAGGCGTTAGGGTAAATGCTCAGGCTCTTAAAAAGCTTAACATTTGCCATTAAAGTTAAGATAACTCTATTCAAGTTGAAATAACATACTGTACAAATAATACAACACAGAACAGAAGGGGGAGTGTAAAGTTGTGATTGTGGCCTTTACGTTGAAGCATGAAGTCAAATAACCCATTTATATGAACAACCAGGTGGTGTTTACCTATTTAAGTATGTTACAATCCATGGTGTATGAATAAAACATTGAAAAATTACTACAAAGGGCCACTGCTAGTTGTAAAATTCCCCAGCAGCCTGATATAGCCCCAATTGTCTAAAAAAAAACAGCCCACCCATAAGTATGCTTTTTAAATAGGTTAAAAGTGGCTTTGCCAAGGTTCCTTTGACAGGAACTGACTCTTAACAGGCTTCTATGTGTATCCACAAGGACACTTTCTCAAACTATGATGCCAGCGTCTCTGAGGCTTATAAATCTAGTAAAGTTTAGCAACACATGGAAATAACTTTTGGAAGATGTAATAAGGGATAAAATACTTGACTAATATTGAAAATTACAATACTATGAGTTTGTGCCACCATAGTTTCATGCATAACAGATCTTGCCAAACTAATTTCATTGCCTTGAAGAGGTGAGCAGGACCTTGACTCTGGGATGACAGTGGATGTGATGTACTGAGACTTTGCTAATGCATTTCATACAGTACCACACAGAAGGTTTATAGCTAAATTAGGGAATGTTGGCCTGAAACATAATATCTGTACTTAGAAAGAGAACTGGCTGAAGGATAGATTAGAGTGGCGGTAAATGGAACTTTTTATAATTGGACCACTGTTGTTAGGGGAGAATTGGAGGGATCTGTCCTTGGTCCCTTGCTTTTTAAATTGTTTTTAATGACCTAGAAGTGGGCATTATAATCACTGTCTCTATTTTTGCTGACGATACTAAATTGTGCAGAACTGTAATTTCCATGCAAGATGCTACTTTGCAGAGCGATTTGACTAGAATAGAAATCTCGGCAGCAAACTGAAATATGAGGTTCAATGTTGATAAGAGCGAAGTTATGCACTTTGGTAAAAATACTGCCTTACTATGAACAATTAAGAAGAATTAGTTCCTGCTATATGTTCTTTATTAACTGGCAATACATGAAAAGATATGCTTCTTTGGCATGATTACTAAATAAGCAAATCTATGTCTGATCTGGCCACCCACATTGTGGGCTAAATTAGATGAATCCAATTGTTTGGCAAATTAATAGTTCTTTATAGGGAACTATGCAGGTCCATTGGGAGAGAACCGCATCAGAGGGATTTCTAAATATGGTGGATAGATATGACTGATCCAGATTTGCCCCAGTATAATAAACTATCAACGCAGTCTGGAGGTGTCAAGTTAGCAACTATTGTTGGCCACCTTAAAACACAAGTATAATTGCATCTGTTTTAATGCATTGACTGAGATTGTGGCAGACACTACTCCATGAATCCTGGAATCATGGGGGGAATCTTGTATTATGGGTAAAAAAAATATTATGCTTTTTTTCTGAAATTGCACTTTGCACACACTGCACTTGTGTTCATAAATGAACCCTGATATCTTTCTGTTCAGTATCTGCCAAAAATACTTTTCTTGGTAGCCATAGTCTTACTTCAGAAAGGTTTGATAATTTAATTAGCTAAAGACGAATGATGATCAATATAGCCTAATCTTCTTGGTAAAGTTGGCTCTGCAGCCCTTTTGGAATAATGGCAGCATACATGTCAAAGTAGTAGCTTATTTATTTATTTATATATTTATTATATCAAAGGTTCTGATTTAATCCTCAAATGCACTGCACTCATTTTATTCCTGTGCAAAAAAACTTGATCTTCTAAAACAAAACAAATGGTGAAATGGTGAACAAATAAAAGCAACTTAAAGATTTTCACCACAAAGCTATATTAGATGAATAAGCAATGCTCGTCCCTTTTGCTGACACTTTAAGCTAGCAATTAAGGTCACAAAACCACTAAGAAAAAATGGATGGCAACAACTTTTTAATCCATTGTAGGCATTGAATGGATTCACAGCTTGTGAGTCAATCATCCCAAGATAGAATATATTTGAAAATAGTTAAATAAAAAGTTCTAAAATTAAACCAGGATGAATCAGTATATGTGTAACAACCTCTTATTTTATCCCTTTTATGACTGTGTATACATCCAACCAACACAACCTATAATTTATATATTTTTCACCATCTTTTCTAAAGTCACTGCCTTCCCTGTAAAGTTCAGTATAGAGAAGAGTTTTGCCCTTTTAAGACAGAAAATGAAATATTGATTGTAACCATTTGCCAAAGGAAACTGAAACCCTTGTGCAACAATAAAATTAACAAGTGGCTTGGCTCTTTCAAGCCTGTGCGCAGGGAATAATAAAGCTAACAATAAAGTGGCTTTGTTACTGCAGTTTGTACAAACTACAGGTGATACATATTGAGTTATGAGTCAGTAACATTTCCAAGAATAGGTTGTCTCTGCCTAATGGCCTAAGGTTATATAGTCTAATAAAATCCAGACCACCATCAATCTGCTTTTTTGGCCTTGGCTGCCTTTACACCTTTGAGGATAGAATTATTAAGATGTTGGCATTACACTGAGAATTTGAGTGATACAATTGTTCCTTGTTAAAACACTAGCTAATGTATTTCAATTCTTATTACTTCCTGTTAGCATCCAAATACCCTCAGAAAATAATTAAAATTACATTCTTTGATCCTCAAAAAGATTAATTGCATTCTGCTCGCATTTTAGAATATATAAATTAATGAAGTGCAAAGTCTTCTACTATTATGTCCATGGGCTAAGCCAAGTATCATATCCGTAATAGAGGGACAGCTCAGACTCTTCAAACTTTTTATATGTTACACTAATTTAGGCAATATTAGCAGAAACCTGGATGAGGGTATGATTTTAAAGGGATGCTACCAAAATATAATATATATACAGTAGGTATGGTACCTGTTATCCAGAATGCTCGGGACCAGGGGCTTTCCGGATAATGGATCTTTCTATAATCTGTATCTTCACACCTAGAAAATCATTTAAACATTAAATAAACCCAATAGGCTGGTTCTGACTTGAATAAGGATTAATTCAATCTTAGTTTGGATCAAGTACAAGGTACTGTTTTATTATTACAGAGAAAAACGAAATTATTTTTAAAAATTTGGATAAAATAGAGTCTATAGGAGACAGCCTTTCTGTAATTCGGAACTTTTTGGATAACAGGTTTTCGGATAACAGATCCCCTACCTGTATAATATTATATTACAGTATTAGGTTTTCTTGAAACTAATAGTCACTTTTGTGGTTGCAAATCTCCTTACACAGCATGTATATATATATATATATATATATATATATATATATATATATATATATATATATATATATATATATATATATATATATATATATATATATATATATATATATACTATATTCTAGATAAGTAATTCTAACTATGTCTAACGGAGCTTAAGGATAAGTTATTTCTTAATTTTTAAAGCTTAATAGCTTGATTATTTAAAAAACTGTGTAGAGGATTTGAGGGATAATGTACACCACCAAATCATAAACCATGACAAAGAGGTACATAAACAGACACCTATTACATATTACATGGCGATTAGTAATTAATACAGCCTGTAGCATCAGCTTATTGGACAAGACAACCTCATTTTCTTATTGATAATTTTGTGACGACACCTAAGCTTAGCTTCTCAACAGCTGCTCAGAGTCCACTGAGCATCTTTCCAAGATGGTGGCCCCCTGTGACAAGTCCTGGATCATTGCTGCTATTGACAAGCTGAAACTTTAGGCTGGTGCAATAAGTTCAGTATATAAAATATGGCATTTTAGCCATATTCGTAAAACATTCATGAACCTGCAAAAAATTTGCGACGCACATTGAAGTCAACAATTTTTACACGACAAGCTGCCTTAGTTCACATATCAACTTTTAGGTCTAGGGCACAGAGCATTGGTTCCACTGCTCTCTGTCTATGTTTTTTTTTTTTTTTTGGAAGCTGAGAGAAGTGGATCCACTCCCTTACCCAGCTCATTTGATGACCTTGTAATTTGATTAACTTTGATTTACATTGTAAGACACTTTAATTTTTAGAGATATCAGTCTTTGCATTTTTGCCATAATTGATGTAATCAATAATGTGAATCAGATAGTGGATAATTACATGTTAATACTGATGAATGTTGTATATATATATAGTTATTAAAAAAGCTTGATTTTATCTGTTTGGGTAAAAAACTTAATAAAATAGAGTGAAGATCTGAATTGTAGGATTTTTCCTAAAACCTTGCTTTTTTTCAAGGTTTAACCAAAAAAAAGACCACAGAAATTCAAAATAGGATAGGACCTCTGCCATTGACTTATATACAACCTCGGCAGGTCTGAGATGGCTGTTTTTCAGATAAAATTTTTCATTTTTTTTTTTAAAAACTCAAATTGTTCGAGACTTATTGAAGCTAGATGCTGCAAAAAAGCTTTTTGCAGCATCTAGCTTCAATAAGTCTCGAACAATTTGAGTTTTTAAAAAAAAAAAAAATGAAAAATTTTAGTTTTGCCCCAAAAAGCTGGTCCAGATAAATTCAGAGTTTGGTAAATTACCCCCTTAGTATATGAAATTGGAGCACAAAGAATGTATCCCTCTGTTGCTTTTTTCCCTTTGAAATGTTAGTGTTAAAGGAAAATGTTTTTACATTATATCAAACTTGGAGCAATGTATAACTAAGAAGACAACATTCCATGGGCAGATATAATGCCTAGGACTCTGAATGAGCTTTCTATAAAAAGTTGTGTAATTTTGTAATTGAAGTGATCAATAGTCCCTGAACCTCCCAGATGAAGGCAGCCTGCTGATGTCTAGATCTCAAAATGTGATGATTTTGCTAAGACTCATCAACTTGTTTGGAAAAATGAGACAAAAATTCACACGCAAGGGCACATTTAATAACAAAGTGCTATTTGCAAGAAGATGATACTAAGACCCATGTTTTTACCCACAATGCAATATTATTTCATAGAATTTCTATTAGGTTTCTGTTAGTAAATTGAGGGAAGATGGGCAGAATATTTGGGCTACACCTACATACCCATTAACTGTGGGCAATTCAAGTCCCCTATAGACATGAAAAACACATTGGGGTATATTTATCAAAGAGTGAAGTTAATAGTGAAGTTCCGCCTCTAGAGTGAAATGCCGCCACTCCCCATTCATTTCTATGGGATTTTTAAAGGCATATTCATCAAAGGGTGAACTTTCACTTTCACCCATTGATAAATACGCCTTTCAAAATCCCATAGAAATGAATTGAGAGCTGCGGAATTTCACTCTAGTGGCGGAACTTCACTCTTTGATAAATTTACCCCACAGTGCTTTATGCTAGATCAAGGCAAGTTCTAAATGTATGGCTTCCTGTAAAACGTAAGCTGTGATGTCATTTTTCATTTGAACTGTCACTGAATGTGTGTGTTGGTTATAAGATTGGGCAGCAGAGATATAAACTATACTATAATGATTTGAGAAATAGAGATATAAAAGAGGATTTTGTTGACACTGGATAAGAGGTCTCTGTGAATGTTCAATGCTCAGTTGTGATGTGAGGAAGTACTGATTTTCTCTGAATGCCTTTTGGTTGTTATACTGTCTTTCCCCTTGATTTATGCCTTTTCTGACAGCCTAGAAAACATCAGTAATATAGCACTACAAGAATCCTCCTGGAAATGTAATAGGGTAATATAAGCAATTTAGGCTGCTGTTTAAACAATTCGTGCCAAGGACAGGCATAAAGTATAATAGATGCTTATTAAAATTGTGATTGCATCTCATAGGTGGCCATTCCTTGATTGATGAATTAGGTGAAAGGGAAAATAGCAGGGGTCCTTAATGACCATCTCACTTACTGTCATACAACCCAGGGAAATAACATGTCATTCTTTAAATGTACTTCTGTCTAAAGCTGCTCCTTGCACTTCTGCTACATTTCTATTTA
Source organism: Xenopus laevis (assembly GCF_017654675.1). Lineage (NCBI taxonomy): Eukaryota > Metazoa > Chordata > Amphibia > Anura > Pipidae > Xenopus > Xenopus laevis. The sequence goes on along the minus strand of NC_054379.1, from coordinate 51,162,799 downwards.
AACTTGGACTTTGCACTTTGCACACTGCACTTGCACTTACTTTGTGCTCATAAATGAGCCTATGGGACCGATCTAAGAATGATCGAGCATTCAGCTACTAAAAACACGCAACAGTTTCCAAACTCACATGTAGTTCCTTCATTTGAATTCCTCCTCATTTTTTTCCCCCGAAAAGAAAAGAAAAAACTGGGCAGGTTTTAGGTGCTGATCTTTTTCTTTTTTTGAAAAACCTACTCGGGGGATAAAGAAAAGCAGTTGGCTGAAAGCCAAGGTATTTGAATGAAGAAACCACGGAAGAGTTTAGGTACTCTTGTGTGTTCTTAGCAGCTGAAGCCTAACGCATTCTTAAATCAGCCTCTTTGTGTCTTTTTTTTAAAAATAATTTTGATGTATCTTTGGTTTTTCCAAAAGTCTTGAGCAGTGTCGGACAGGTCCACCGGGATACCAAGAAAACTCCCGGTGGGCCCAGGTGTCAGTGGGCCCTCTTGCTTCTAACCATTTGGCATATATCATTCCCTTTAGGAATGAATCTTAATAATGGAACAATAGAGTATAGCAAGTAGATATAAAAGACTTGAAGAATAAAGAGGTTAAGTCAGTAATTTTTATTATACCTGACCCTCTTGTACTTGGGTTAGTAGGTTACACTGAGCAGCTCTTTAGAGGTGGTGAGACATTGGGATCAGGTAACTCATATAGGTGCACTAGACTAATTCTCTCACCCTGTTAGATGTCTCTTGCAAACTGCACATTTGGCAATAATTGTGCATGCACCTTCCCCTGCTTTCTCTGACCTTAAACTATGTGCAAGAGGCCAGCACCACTAGAGTACTACAATGAATAAACAGTGCTTCAGACATTAACATATTACCAAAGGTTACAACCACAGTAGTCCATTTGTCAGAGCTATTATAGATTATGGACCATACTTTGTTATGCTCAGAATCTGTTCATCCAGTGTCCACACTAGCACAAAGCATCCTTTCTGAATCTTTCTGGCCACTTGTTGGAGGGTTAGTAGGAGGCTCAGTAACAGTATGCAAGAACAAGGGCGCAATTTGGAAAAACTCACAGAAAGTGGTAATTTTATCTTTGCTTAAACACTCATTCTAATTACAAATCATTTGTCCTCCTCCCCTCCAGCCACTTGTTGTTTTTAATCTCCCACAGTTCAACACCCCAGCAGGCTGCAAAGTTGTGTTTTATTGGTTCTGCCCATTAACCAGTGTTTTGTTTGATTCACTTTGGCTTTTTTCCTATAAACTTTACATTTTAGCTATGTTTTGCAACAGCAATTAAACTGATTAGAATGACTGGAAGAATTATGTAATTAGAAATTTCATCTGTGGCTTCCTACAGCTACTTACTCATTTTAAGGACAGTAACGCTATCTGTTTCTTTTTCTAACCCCATTCCTGGCCTCCATTCTTGTAAGTCATTCCACAGCTGGCTGGAAGTACTTTACCAAACTAACTAACACAGGGATTTCCATAGAGATTACCATTTGTATACTTTAGATATAATTTAAGATGGGTGCAACAGAACACTTGCAGGTGAGGAGGAGAGTAAACAATAACATTGCATATACAGAAAGGGTCAGAGTTAACCCTGTGGTGGTAATAATAATAGAAGCAAAAATAATAAAGGAAGTTATTTTATTGATTTATTTTATTGATGTCCAAATTATTTCATTGTTAATATTTTGCACAATAATGTTGTAACTCCTTGTAGAATTCACTAGCAGGGAGCGGGCTACCAGTTATATGAGCTTGAGTAGGCTAGGATGGCAGGGAGGAAAAGGGACAAATACCTAGGCAGACGTAGGTAAGGAGGGAAGAGTTAGCATGGGTATATAGTCAGGACTGGGTTGAAGTACGGCCAGAGTGTGGGCTATCCCCCTGCCATCGCCACCTCCACTTTCACCTCCTACATACAGTATGCAACTTTAAAATCCTCCCAACACTCCCTACCTCCCATACCTGAAGCTCATCACTGACAATAATGATCAGTAATAGAGGGAACTGAGATTTGGCATGGGTCATATGCTGCCCCTACAGTCTTGCCACCCTAGACCCAGGCCTTTGTAGCCTTACCACAAATCCAGATAGATGCCATACAAATGTTGTATGGCACCTATCAGCTAATTTATTCTCATGTATCCTGTTTATTTTCTGCTCCATACATCATATAGTTTTATCTTATAAAACATATTTTACTGATTCCATACAAACCCCTCTGGGATTGTAGTAATTCAATAAATTACTAGGGTTTGGAGCAGTTTCAATGTTCAGTAAGGGTCTAAGTAGGAATTTCATGTATTGCAGTTGTGGGGCTGCAAATTTTCCTTCAGTCAGTTGTGCTAAGAATCTTGCATCAATATAGTTACAAAGTAAAAAAAAACAAGTTGAAAGAGATCAAAGTCCATCAAGTTCAACCCCTCCAAATGAACCCCAGTGCACATACATACACACACTCACACTGAGCCCTTCATACACTCACATAAGCTACATCTACAAATATCTATACTTATTGTAGAGTTTAGTATCACAATAGCCTTTGATATTATGCTTGTCCAAGAAATCATCCAAGCCACTCTTAAAAGGTTTAACAGAATTAACCATCACAACATCACCCAGCAGTGCATTCCACAACCTCACTGTCCTGACTGTGAAGAACCACCTATGTTGCTTCAAATGAAAGTTATTTTCTTCTAGTCTAAAGGGGTAGCCTCTGGTGTGTTTTATGGGAAAAAAGATGCCATGCTAGCTGTCTATAATGCCCTCTAATATATTTATAAAGAGTAATTATGTCCCCTCGAAAGCGTCTTTTTTCCAGAGAAAACAACCCCAAACTTGACAGTCTACCCTTATAATATAAAGAACTGGAGCCCAAAACTGCACTGCATACTCCATTTGAGGCCTTACCAGGGACCTATAAAGATAATGTACAAAATAATGTTTTCATCACTTTTTTAAGCAAGACAGCACTTTATTTGCTTTAGTAGCCAAAGAATGACACTGCCTGGAATTAGACAACTTGTTATCTACAAAAATCCCCAAATCCTTCTCAATTAAGGAAACCCCAAAACACTGTCATTTAGGGGCAGATTTATCAAGGGTCGAATTTCGAGGGTTAAAAAACCCTCGAAGTAAAATCCTTCTAATTCGAATATCGAATTTGAAGGATTTTAGCGCAAAAGGTTTGATCGAACGATCGAACAAAAATTGTTCGATCAAATAATTCGAATTATTTTAAGCAATCGATCGAATGATTTTTATTCGATCATAAAAAGTGCCCAAAACCTATCTACAATGTCCCCATAAGCTAGCATTCAATTTGGTAGCTTTTATTTGGCGAAGTATTGAGTCGAAGGATTTTTTAAAAAAACAGTACTTTGATTATCGAATGGTCAAACGATTTTTACTTTGAATCGTTGGATTCAAAATATTCACTCGAGCTTAGTAAATCTGCCCCTTGGTGTATCACATTTATATTATGTCTGCCAAAGTGTATAACCTTACATTTATCAACAGTGAACCTCATTTTCCAGTTTGCGGCCACTTTTCCAATTTAGTCATATCACTCTGCAGAACCTATTATGTGTTAATCCTTGGTGTCTTCATGCCTTGTGGGATTGTAGAATCCCCATTATTCTAAGGGAGTTATGGGCATTTCATAGTCTAGTCAGCAGCACTGTATTCATGAGTGGTGGGCAGGTGTAGCCACAAATGCATCCCCCCACTACCACTCCCAAGTCCCAACTCATCCCCTATCTTGCTTGTCATCAAGGCAATTTTAATTCAAAAATAGGTGCACAGCACAGTAAGACCACAATTTCCAGCTTTTAGCTCTAGTACTTGTCCCTGTGGTCATCATAAATGCGACTTTTTCTAAGTTTGGTGAAACTTATTTCCCAGAAATCATGTGATATGTACTAATTTCCTTACTGTCTGTTCCATGTCATGTTTTCTGACAGAGTTCACTGATACAACAGGATTAACCATTTGCAAGTAGACAGTATTAAGCAATATGACACAGTTCTATGTAAATAAAAGAGTAAGACTACACAGCCTTACTTCACAAAGTAATAAATGATAAACACGAATAATAAAATGAAGCCATTCAAAACAAAAATGTACTGGCCTGAATATCTTTGGCATGGATTTATGGCACGAAGGGCTTTTTCCATAAATAAACTTAACAGAAGCCGTGAGTTTAACAAATCTCTAAGGAGAAACAAGGGGAAATCCTCCTAAATTCATGAGTAAACGGTTTCATGGTTGATAGGAACTTTAAATCTTTAACAGGATTTCCCTAAGCTGTTATGGACCTCTGTTCTCAGTAATATAGTAAAAAACCTATTTTACCTACATTTTCATAGGATAAAACTTGGGGATTGTGGGGGGTTTGAGAAAAGAATGCTAAGGTGATGTCCCACAGAGGTTCCTTTTTCATTATGGTCCCCAACAGCGATACACAGTCAGTTTGTTTGTGGTTTTACTTATGTGCAGTTTATCTAGTTTAATCCAAACAGACTTTAAACCAAGATAAACAGGACTATGACTTTTGAAAGGAAAAGCACATATATGTTCCAGCCATGGAAGTAGTTCATAAGGAAAGCTGCATTGTTTTATTAGTAAGACTCATTTTGTATGTATTTTTCTTACTGTGCTTGAGAAACATTGTTTTTAGTTACCCTAACATGGGTGACATTTTTTATCAGTGTTTTACAGCCCACATCTCTTGCAGCAATAAAGGGCACAAACCTACCAAGAATATTAAAATCAGGCAAATACAGGTATGGGACCCATTATCCCGAATGCTCAGGACTGAGGGTTTCCATCAAATGGATTTTTCTGTAATCTGGATCTCCATACATTCATTTTACTTAAAATAAATTTAGGCTGGTTTTGCCTCCAATAAGTATTAATTATACAGTATCTTAGATGGGATCAAGTACAAGGTACTGTTTTATTATTACAGAGGAAAAGGAAATATTTTTTTAGAAAATTAGTTATTTGATTATAATGGAGTCTATGGGAGATGGCCTTGCTGTAATTTGGAGCTTTCTGGATAACAGGTTTCCAGATAACAGATCCCATACCCGTGTGATACTATTCTAAGCAGTTTTGCAGTTCATTGCAATTCATTATGTACGTTTTTAAACTGTTCCTAGTTCTGCAGTGCTCTAGATTTATTTTAGATATTATTAGCAACATATGTAGAAAATATGAGAAATCGTCTTCAGTCTTAGCTCCATGCCAGAATAGTGATAGGCTACCCACCTCAACTGCCATCTTTTGAGCTTACAATTTTTAAAATGTATTTCCTTTTTCTTTGTAATAATAAACAGTACCTTGTACTTGATCGCAACCATGATATAATTAATTGTTACTGAAGGCAAAACAATCCTATTGGGTTTATTTAATGTTTAAATTACTTAGTAGTAGTCTTACTTATGGAGATCTAAAATACAGAAAGATCCCTTATCTGGAAAACCCCAGCTCTCAATCATTCTGGATAACAGGTCCTATACCTGTATATAATTAAAGGCCTCACTATGCTATCCATTTTTCTGGACCTTTCAACTCCCTTGTGAGCTATGGTCTTAAACACATCTAAAGAGTAGGAGCATGTTAAGTGCTAAGTGCCCTAAATTTCCAGGGACATTCTTCATTTTCCATTCTGGCTTCCCCTCAAACATCACATGTTTCTAAGAACAAACAGCAGTAATAACACATTTTACTTGTTTAATGTTCTTAAATACTGTAGCTAAACTTTAAATACCTAAACATTAAAAAATGGAAATGCACCAGACATTTTTGTAATGTGTATAGTCTGCTTCCATGGTAACTTCTACTGAAAGTTAGTATATACAGTATACTAACTCATCTATTAGGAGTAAGAACATTGCTTGTTAAATTCAAATAGTATATAAATAGCATTATTTTAAATGGATAATTTTTGCTATAATATAGAAACTATAAACCAGAGCTTATCTTATCCAAACAAAATCAATGTGTCAATTTCATGAAAGATAAAAATAATGATACCAATAAAATTAGTTATTGCTACCAAGGTGTATTCTGTTTGCTGAGTTAATATGTATGAATATTTGGGACCTGTTATACCGAATGTTCAGGACCTTGAGTTTCCCAGATAAGGGTCTTTGCATAATTTGAATCGCAATACCTTAAGTCTACTAATAAAAATGAATAATATTGTTTAGGCTGAACAGGCTTCAAACATTAGACCCAATAGGCTCGTTTTGCCTCGAATAAGGATTAATTATACCTTAGTGGGGATCACGTACAAGGTAGTTTTTTTTATTACAGAGAAAAAAAATCATTTATACAAATTTGAATTATTTTATAAAATGGTGTATATGGGATATGACCTTTGCGTAATTTCGGAGCTTTCTGGATAATGGTTTTCCAGGTAACAGATCCCATACATTTATTATTATTATTATTATTATTATTATTATTATTATTAAGGTACAAAGAAAGCATCCATGAGCACTGATTCTTAAGGTCCTATGCTTAGGGACAGAAAGACAACCCAACAGGCCAGCTCAAGAGGAGTGATTAAACTAAATGGTTATACAGGTAGTATAGTATTATGAATTCATTTCTTTACATTTTTCATGAGAGCTCAATAAAATTAGTATATTGAAGAGGCAGGGCCACCTATACATAACAGGACAGGTATAAGATTAAAATAAACTGCTCAGATATGTATAGTTTATCATAGGTATGATTATAGCAAGATACTGCTTATTCAAAGTACTGACTGGCAACATGCTTCTTTGATCAGTGGGCTCACATCCTTTAGGTTCTATGTCAAATATTTTCTTCTAAAAGTGGCTAAAGGTCAGACCTTAGTAGGAAATATAAGTACAGAGCACACTTGCTTTCATCTCTGCTTATTTGTTTCTTTTCCCTCAAGGACAACTTGTCAAACATCTGTTCCTCTGGGGACATCTGCTGGTTGTTTGAGCAAAGCAATGCTTAGAACCGCGTGTGAGCTTTTCAGAAAACAGTATGAAGATTTAATTAAGAATGCACAAGTTTTAAGTGTAATATGTGTTATGAAAAGTGCTTTGTACTCTCTTTCTTAAAAGTACACAGTGTTCTTAGGGAAGAGATTCTCCTAATTCAACCAACCATCCAGCCACAGTTTTCATTATTCTGACCACACTAGATCGATCAAAGATCATTGTTTCTGCCTGTGTGCAAAGTGACACCTAAGTTACTAAATGAGGGACAGTAAACAGTTAAGCTGTAAATGGTTTCCTAACATTATAAGTGGAAGCAGGACTGTATGTACAGTTAACATATCGTAAAGATGCTTCATATACTAAAAAAGTCCTTATTGCAGTAATGGGCACAGACTCCAACATTTCAAGCTGCCGTGACCCTTTATCAAAGTGGTAGCAGGAGATGTGGCAGAAAAGACTATACATTATTTATATAAATAAAACAGAGCTGTTCAATCTATGGCCTATCCGCCATTTTTGAAGTACAACTTCCAATGCACCTTAACAGACTTCAGATGTCATTGGCTACTCAGGTTGGCCTTCAACAACAGCTGGCAGATAGGGTTAAAAAATTATGTTTGATGTCAATGTTATTAATAGTACGGAAAGATAAAAATATAAGAAGGCTGGGATTTTTTCCCAGAAAATGTGGCAACCCTACTGGCAGATCTTCACAGAAAAATCTGTGTTCTATGAGGAGGTAAGCAAAAACATTTGATACAATACCACACAGAAGGTTACTGAGAAGGGCAACTAAGCTGGTAAAAGGTAAAGAAAATCTCAGCTATGAGGAAAGACTGGCCAAGTTGGGGTTGTTTATGCTGGAGAAGAGGTGCTTAAAAGGTGATATGATAACTATATTTTTATAATTTTATTTTTAATATTTACCAGTAGGTCCTTCCAGCTGACTAGAGGGCACCCATTGTGATTAGAAGAAAGGAGGTTCCAACTAAATATTTTTTTACAGTGAGAGCTGTGAAGATGTAGAATTCTCTCCCTGAATCAGTCATACTGGCTGAGATATTAAATATCTTTAAGAAGGGGTTGGATGGCTTTTTTTTTCTGACTCCATCTTGGAGTCAGAAAGGAAGTTTTTCCCCTCTGAGGCAAATTGGAGAGGGTAGCATTTAGGCAGGTTATATATAGACTCAAAAGGTTGAACTTGACATGTGTCTTTACAATGATTCATTTACAGAATATTTCCTGGAACATAAGGAAAGGATATATTATACCATAGTATGACTCCATCTGACTCCAAGATGAAACTTTTTCTACTTGCACCAGTGCGGTTACTGATCTCAGGGGTCTGCCCTTGGTCCTTTGATTTCTAGTTTGTTCATATAAGCATTGTAAGTACTGTCTTTTGTTGATGATACAAAATTGTGCAAAAAATAGACTCCATGTAGGACATGGGATAACTTAACTTTAACTTATATTGTTATATACAGCACTTATTGATGTTATCAGACGACTTGCTAAAAAAGGGGGTACATTATTCTGTGTGTGTATGTATACATCATATCTCAGTTACTACTCGCACAAGGCAGCAAATTTTTTCTGTGTGACTTTGTCCTTATAGGGCACTGATCACCCTGATTTTTTACACCACCAGAGGGGCAGGCTTATAGAGCCCTCATAATAGTTAAGGGAAACAGTAGTTATTTTTTTTTTTTTAAAATGCCTCCACTAGCACTAGGCCTCATGCACCAGAAGAGCTCCCTGTGTGGATAGCCATGTTGAGACACACTCCTGTGCATTGTGAGTGAGTGCCGGAAGTTGCTCTTTATGGCGTGCTCATGATGTCAGTGTGTGAGACTTGCTTATTATTCACATGCTCAATATGCAAGATGGCAGCCTGCAACAGGAGCTGCCTCTCAGTGTAGATGGCCTACACTAAAAAAAGACTATTGTATCCCCCAATCGGAGTGCGGGCTCTTTTGGCTCTATTAGCCCGCACCTCTAGTGGTCTAAAAAAAAAAGTGACCTGTGACCTTTAAAGGAGAAGGAAAGTCTGTTTGCTCTTGGTACCCCCAAGTGTATTGTATTGTATTGACTTACCTGAAACCCCAGGGGTTTTCTAGCGAGCACCATGGAGAGATCTTCTTCCTGCTTTTTCTTTCTTCAAATTTTCACAGGATAACGCATGCGCAGTAGAACAAAACAGTTGACTTTTTAGTTAAAGTTTGGCTTTTCATTCTACTGCGCATGCGCAACTGCACGAAGAAAGAGGAAGAAGATCTCTCCGTGGTGCTCACTGGTATAACCCGGGGCTGGCGCAGTTTTCTGCCGATAGGCGCACCGGCCCGGTGTTTCAGGTAAGTCAATAGAATCATTTGGGGTGCCTAACATTTGGCACCCCCAAGTGCAAACAGGCTTTCCTTCTCCTGGAAGAAGAAAATTCATAAACCATTTATATCTCAAAAACTTACAAAGCTTAGATGTATTGTTATATCAGAGATGCTAACCCTCTAAGCTAAATACAAAAGATTTTAATATTCCTGTTTTATGTTCATATACAGATATTCAAATGTATTTATTATATTTGTTTTTATATAAAGTTATGCCATTATTTAAGTATACAATAATTCAACAGATGCATTAATAAAAATTAATTGTAAACAAATTACACTAGGGGCCATATTTTAGATATCATAATAAAAATAGATGTTTTATAGGTTTTTTTTGTATTAAAATAATATGGCTTGTTTCCCATGCAAACATCTACTTTGACATTTTATTTATTCCAAGTATATTGGTAAATATGTAGTCTAATATATTACCGCCATTGTTGAATGAATAAATAAATATAAAGAACTGACTGTAGAACATATTATGCCCAAATGTTTACGGCATTTCCTTACTTTCATATTATTGAAAGAGAAAGGTTCTATTTTTCACTTGCGCTTCATTTTAAACAAAGGTTTATTAACAGTGAAAGCAGGGTTATAACAAATTCAATGCACACATAAATCAGTGCAAGGTTGTAACAGATGGAACATGCTTGAGACCCCACTATAACTGTCCTGGAGAGAGATTCTCAGCAAAATTGCATTTATAATACCCATCAGCCTTAGTAGATACACCCGTTAATTTGCATTTAGGCACCCTTGGTTAAAGCCTCGCTCATTTGATAGCAGCAAGTGGCAAACTTAAGGAAGCAGTGGGTCATGGGAAAGGTCCAATTAGATCAGTAGGAGCACACTCTAAACAAATACAGACACATGGATGCAGACATTAGGAACACTGCCCAAGGGAATATGCAGGCATATGTTCAGTATGGATGATCAAGGCTGGCTTGAGGCCTTTAGAAACCATGATAAGAAAAAAAAATTCCATCAATCAGAATCTGGCCATGTAAATGAAAGAGCCAGTAATGCTTGGGGAGCATGTGCTATTTTCTCTTTCACCATTACCCCCTTATTTTTTTTTGTTGTTCTACTTCTAAACAGCTGCTTACTTTGGCTTGGGCTAAAGACTGCCTGGGGACAGATCCAAAACTCTCAATGGATATGCATACTAGTAAACATCATCATGCCACAGTGTGTTTTGCACAGAGACAGAAAATATATAAAGAGATGTAGTAAATCTAGAATAAACTGTTTTCTTAATAATAATAATTAAACTGGTTTAGGCTTAGATCTGAAGCGAGCGAACCGTCGACTGCAAGCTATATATCTATAAAAATAGGTTCAGTCATTCATTTTTTTAAATAATATAAATAATAAATACATGTGGTGATAAAATGGTAAAAAGGGCTTTCTTTAACTCCTGTACTGCTCAGCATTTCTATGCAACTTGTATGATGTATACACCCTAATATTGTACTGTTGCAACTGTGTTAACAATACTAATAAGATGAATAGTATAATTTTTGCATTTTGAAACTTACGCAGCGTTTTATAGGCATCATTCATTTGCTGCAAATCAATGTGATGAGTTTCAAATAAAAATACAGATTCAATTATTAAAACGTGTACATATCATTCTTAATGTCACCCACGAAAAAAATTTTTAAGCAGGGACAAAAATTATATTTCTTGACTACTGTTTCTATTAACTAGACTAGCAACCTCCCCCTTGATTGGTTTATGTATGTTTTTTTATTAATTAGGATTATCTTTATGTTCTTGATTCTTTAGGTTTTATCTTTAGTTATAAAGGGCTTATTGTGTTCCCATGACCATTCCTTCTCTGCCTAATTGCATTATTACATATTAGTGTGGCTTGCCAAAGAAATGCAGCATAGTTTCTGAACCATGTTCTTTTTATCACATGCTATAAATTAATTAGTGAATTTAGTATTAGTGAATCTTTCTACAAAACAAAAACAGCTTTAAAATAGATATGTTCCCTTTGGAGTCATTGTAATAAGCTGAATTGTATTTCGTTTATTACATGACAAGAAATACATTGCTTTTTGACTGCTTTTTTATATGACTTTTACTTTTCAAAATAAATTTACAGCACCAGATTTTTAACTAGGGATGCACCGAATCCAGGATATGGTTCGGGATTCGGCCAGGATTCAGCCTTTTTCAGCAGGATTTGGCCGAATCCTTCTGCCCAGCCGAACCGTATCGGAATCCTAATTTACATATGCAAATTAGGAGAGAGGAGGGAAATTGTGTGACTTTTTATCATAAAACAAGGAAGTAAAAAACGTTTTCCCCTTCCCACCCATAATTTACATATGCAAATTAGGGTTCGGATTCGGTTCGGTATTCAGCCGAATCTTTCGCAAAGGATTCGGGGGTTTGGCCAAATCCAAAATAGTGGATTCGGTGCATCCCTATTTTTAACCACAGGAAATAATGAGGTGTCTTAATTATGGCATTTTCTTCTTCATCTACATCACTGCAAAATACAAATCAAAAAGACCAAAGGGAAACATTTGAACATAATAAAGAATCATACAGATATTGGGCAGAAATGATAGCTATCCTTGTCTTAGAGAGATTACATTCTGGTACTTGCTGCCATTATGAAGAGTATATCATAATTTAAAAGTAATTATCTCATAATAGAAGCCAGAAGGCATGTTGAAGGATGATGGGTTGCAGAAAAAAGAAAATCCAAGAAATGATCATGTAAAATCTGCATACTTGCATTGGAAACTAATTAAAGACCTCATGCCAGCAAGCAGCTTGAGCACAAAAATAGTACTGAATGATTAAAGCCATTAGTGCCTGTCCCAGTGATTGGAAAACCCCATGGGAATCACTGTTTGCAAATAGCCTTAGGCTAAGAGGTTTTCTTCCCATACATTCACCCCAACTTATCCCTCCCACTTGTAAGTTGTAAACACAGCCTGCTGCTGCACGGACAGGGAGCAGAGGGGGTTACAGTAAACAGCATGGTTTTATTGAGAACAAAATCAGTGATGGTTAAGGGAAGAAAATGTAAAGCATTAGCCATTTAAAAGCTTAACATGTAGGTCCCTATTTATAAAGCTGTGTAAAATGATTTACGCTAGAAAAGTGGTGTCAAAGTGGTATAAAATAAATGGTGTATTTACAAAGCTACATATACCTCTTTAAGCTTGATTTCATGGCATCCATCATGAACATTGCAAGCATCCATTAAAAAGAATTGGCCATGCTGTTTATAATCACCACTAAACTTTTTAGGTCCCTTAAAAGGGATGTTTACCTTTGTTTTAACTTTTAGTGTGAGGCAGAGGGTGATATTATAAGACAATTTGTGATTGTTTTTCATTTTTTATTATTTGAGATTTTTGATTTATTTGGCTTTTTATTATGTAGCTCTCCAGTTTGCAATTTTAGAAATCTGGTTGCTAGGGTCCAAATTACCCTAGCAACCATGCATTGATTGGAACATGAATTGTTGTGAATAAAAAGATAAGCAATAAAAAGTAGCACTAACATTTCAGTTGTAGCCTTTCAGAGTATTACTATAAAACTTTAAAAAATTAAGCATTAAGACCAATTGAAAAGTTGCTTAGAATTGGCCATTCTATAGCATATTAATAGTTACCTTAAAGGTGAGCCACTCCTTTAAGGTAAATATTTATATTCATGTTTATATTTATAATAGGTTTTTGATACCCATTAGAAGTAAAATAAAACATTGTCCTTTTACAGACAGTTCCTGTTTTCCCTACATAATTCTGTTTATGAAAGGAGATGTTAATAAGCACTTCTTCATATGCATTGCTGCAGCAAAAATGGAGCGTTTCACTTTAACTAATAATTAAAGTAAGCATGGTAGGGCGTTCCCTCTGGAGAAGGTGGTCACCAGACCACTGTACCATGTTGTGGTTATAGGAAACCGCCACATGTTATAATATGAAGTGGACAGGAAATTAATTGCACTGACTGCCATACAAAGGCTTTACGCTTACAGAATTACATTATGGTATCCGAACAATTCCTGGTTAGATACATTTGACATTCACCAATTCAGGTTGCAAAGATACGTCCTACGAAGTCTGGAAAGCTTGCCTGGATCAAGGACTCTCTTCCACAATTTATCTTCTAATCTGAATGATTCAGACATACCATAATAAACCCCCTTTAAGAAAGGGACAACATTTTAAACTGTCAGATTCTTCTCATATGATGTTTGTCATATGCTAAGACAAAACGATTACCTTAAATGTACACCTTATTACCTACAAAGTAATTTCCAAAGATTTTGTAGGTTATCACTTTTTATCTGTGACAAAATGGGATTTTATATTCTTTTCTGCGTATGATGCATGAGTAATATAATATAACTGTACTGTGACATATTTATAATAATACTAATACATGGTATTCAAATTGCCAGGGATTAAATAAAAAGGATTAGAAGGATAAAGGGTTAAGTCTAGAATTTACAAATTGATCTTCACATATTTTGAGATCTATCTCACAACAAACACCATGGGAAGCCACTACATAAAGAAAGATGCAGTATAACCTGCCACAGTAGGACATAGAGCAAGCAAATGTCACACAACAGGATAAGTCATCCAAGGTAGAGAAAATAGCATGAACAATTATTACAAATGCTATCTGCTTTGTTTCTGGTTTAATCTTCTTTAAGACACTTGTTCCCTGAAAATTCATGCCAAGAGAAAGTGATGTACAAAACCCACTTTAAGGCGGGAGGGTTTTGTTACAGACTTCCTTTGGCTAGTGGCACGGGGACATTAGTCCTTTGCTGCCATCCAGAGGAACGTGGTGTACAAAACACCCCTGTCTGCCTCATTGCCTCAAGTATTCTGGGGCTCATACTATATATAAATGCAGGGCACCTGGGGAGTAATCCATAGCAACCAATCAGCGATTAGCTTTTTTCAGTCAGCCGCAAGAAGAACAATGAAAGTAAAGATCTGATTGGTTGCCACAGGTTACTGCTCAGGTGCAAATTTGCCTAGTGTTTATAAATGACCCCACTGTCTCATGACCATCACCAGTTGACTTACACCCCCACCTCCAATGGCACAGAAGTTCTCTAAAGATTTCTCCCACCCTCCTGCTGTTAATGACCAATTCCCTACTAGTAGCTATTTTGGTTTTTGGAACAAAGATAAGATCTCTTTTTATTAACAAAATAAAAGCTTTATATCAACAGATACCAGTAGATTCAATTTATCTTAATCCATCAGGAGGGTTGTTATTGTAGGAGCAGCTTTTACATATATACAGGCATTCAAATAATCACACAGATTACCACAATTTTCTATGGCAGGGCCAAAATGTGATGTGACCCTTCAGGACCCTTTTGTGCCCCCCCCCCAGCCTAGCCAGGACTTTAGTGACATCAGTAGTGACTATAATATGATTATTATAATATAATACATTCACCAAACATGTGAATAATAATAAGTCTATGCTTGCTAAGATAAGTATTTGAAATTAAAAATGCCCTTTTTTAGAAGTACTGTTCTAATTGGTTTTCCCACAAACAGAGGGCTAAGAATGACAGTTGACATTTACATTGAACAGATGGTTGAAAGCCTCCATTATGCCCGTTTACCTTAACAATAGAACTCAACCCTCTTCAGTCATAAATAAGTGCTGATATTTTATCTTTATATAATTAAATGCATTACCAATTTCTAATTTGTAATAGAAATATAAAATTAAAAACAGTTTTAACCATGGGAAAAGAAGCACCAGAATGCTGCTTTCATGCTGCTACTGCATCTGCAAATATCATTGTTCCAACAGAATCCCTCTGGCAATGGAGAAGGATACTTACACTCCCTGTCTGTCTGCTTCATTACTCAATGAAAAGGAGATACCTCATTAACAGCTTGTAATGAGCATCAATAAACCATAGACTGGTAAATTATGAATACTGGTGCTCACCTGATATGGCAATTACAAGTGCTGCTTACAAGGCTATAATTGAAATATTATTCTTAAGTAACATGGGAAGATAGACACAAACAGGGCATAGGGAATAGATGAAAAAAATGTGTAACGGCATTATCCTTCTGTTTAGTTCAGCAGAATTGTTTGTTAGTTAAACCAAAATATTTTCCTGTATTTTTGCCTGAAAACTTTTACATCTACATTTCTGTTTCAAACATGGAATCCATGGAGTTTCAATATATCACTTCTGTGCAGAGAGACCCATGGACAGTACACATTTCATCCCTGCTCTTATTTCTGTAATAAACTATGACCCAAGTACTTAGTGAGAATAGTATATGGATATGGGTGTGCCAACAGCAATATTTGTAAAGGGTACCTGTGTAATCAGTAATATAGTAGCAATAATAAGTATACACAGTTCTGAGTTTTTCAAGAGTACTTAAGAGCTTATACTCACACCGTGCCACCAGTAATATAGTTGCAATATGGTGCTTGTGCTTGAGTACAGAATCAAGGTATCTGTTTGCTTATATATGCTGATGTATGCAAAGGTTTTCTTCCAACAACACCTGCTGCTATAAGCTGCATTATCCCAATCATCATAATCATAATTTATTTTTATAGTGCTATACCAATCATCCTAAACAGATTGCCATGCATTGTCATTTTAGATTCAACAGAACACTGGCAAACACAGTGCAGGTCCCATTCATATGTATAAAGCAATATGAATGGGGAAACAACAGGGTGCTGATAGAAACAGTAGTTCTAAATTAAAGGAGTTGTTCACCTTTGAGATAACATAAGGGCCGATTCATCAAGAGTCGAATATCGAGGGTTAATTAACCCTCGATATTCGACTGGGAACTAAAATCATTCGACTTCGAATATCGAAGTCGAACGATTTTGCGCAAATCCTGCGATCGATCGATCGAAGGATTTTTCGTTCGATCGAACGATTCGAAGGATTTTAATCCAACAATCGAAGGAAAATCCTTCGATCAAAAAATCACAGGCAAGCCTATGGGGACCTTCCCCATAGGCTAACATTGACTTCGGTAGGTTTTATCTACCGAAGTAGGTGGTCGAAGTATTTTTTAAAGAGACAGTACTTCGATTATCGAATGGTCGAATAGTCGAACGATTTTTACTTCGAATCGTTCGAATCGTTCGAATTCCATCGAATTCGATCGAATTTAACCAATTCGATGGTCGAAGTACCCAAAAAATACTTCGAAATTCGAAGTTTTTTTAATTCGAATCCTTCACTCGAGCTTCATGAATCGGCCCCAAAGTATAATGAAGAGAGTGATATTCTAAAATAATTTGCAATTTGTTTTCATTTTCATTATTGAACGTCTTTGCGTTATTTAGCTTTTTATACAGCAGCTCTTCAATTTGCATCTTAAGCAATCTGGTAAATAGGGTCCAAATTACCCTAGCAACCATGCATTGATTTGAATAAGAGACTGGAATATGAATAGGAGAGGCCTGAAAAGAAGGATCAGTAATAAAAAGTAACAATAACAATACATTTGTAGCCTTGCAGAGCATTTGTTTTTTAGAAGGGAGTCAGCGACGCCCATTTGAAAGCTGCAAAGGGTCAGAAGAGAAAGGTAAATAACTATACAACTATAAAAAAAAAAATAATGAAAACCAATTGAAAAGTTGCTTAGAATTGGCCATTATATATCATAATAAAAGTTACGATAAAAATGAACCACCCTGTAACAATCTCGTTATTAGGAACCTTGTGTAGTGAACACAGGTGAACCATTTTGGGGCCCCGGGCTTTCTGCTGGGGAAGTCAACAAGGAAGTGCGTAGCAAGAACATAAACGAGGTACTGGCAAGGATAAAGAGAAAGCGTAGTCGGAGTCAGGCGAAGGGTTCAAGGAAGGCGGCAATAATCGTAGTCAAAAGATCAGGCAGAAGTCAAAACCAGCATATCCATAAACAGGAATATGCTTGAACAGGAACAGATAAACTGAAGCCTAGCTTGGGCACTTTAAAAATTGAGCTTGGGCTTTTTAATAAAGATTAGGCTACAAAGTTTGACATCATGAGACTCGGTGCCAAAATGTGGGCGTCCTGATGCTCAGCGTCAAACAGCAGCAACGTGATGCTGGCGTCCATTAACTTTTGATGGCGTCATTGTCGGACATCTGTGCCCCTTAAAATGAGCAGAGACGCGCCGGGAAGTAAGAAGAAGGAAACCCCTTTAAGAAGATTTTTACTACTGCATATGGAACTTGGGAAACTCAGGAGCTGATATACGAAATATTGATATTTTTTATAGGGCTTTAACAATGGTTACTTCTTGATGAAAAAATGCCAACAGCTTCAGATTTGTACACTTTATTTTCTTCCTATTTTGATTCATTGGGATGATATAGTTCTGCACTGCTGGGTTCTGAGAGCACCTCCTAGCTCATTAAAGTATTTACTGATTAAAGCCATTAACCCTCATCACTCTTAACCTCTAATGAAGTAACTCAGGTTATGTTATTAATAATATATAGGCATGGGACCTGTTATCCATAATGCTCCGGACCTGGGATTTTCCAGATAACGGATCTTTCCACAATTAGGATCCCTTCAAAAAGGTTTAACTTTATCTTAGTTTGGATCAAGTACTGTGTACTGCTTAATAATTACAAAGAAAAGGTAATACTTTTGAAAAAATTGAATTATATGGATAAAATAGAGTCTATGGGAGATGGCCCTCCCGTAATTCTGAACTTTCTGGATAACAGGTTTCCAGATAATACATCCCATACCTGTAATTTTATTATAGGTTTACAATCAAAGGAATGTTGTAGTCATCTCACCGGTTAGGTATTCTGTGCATGATTTGGGTACTCAGTGGGTAGTGAGACATCTCTGTCAGACAATTCATCTAGCAGAAATGTTACATACCCCTGGAAAGGGATCTACAATGCACAAAGGATGGATTGAAGAACCAGAACCTCACTCAAGTTTCATAAATCAACCCCAAAAAGGGTGAGGAGCACTGCAGCAAGTATGGACAGCTCCCAATTATTTTCTTCCTCTAGAATAGCATTTATAGCATTGATTTTTCCCCTTTAGTTGCTAGTCAATGATTCTGTAAATCACACAGGCATTCGATCTGAATAATATTTCTTCATATTATTATATACTGTTTTTGTGTTGTTTTAACAACTATGCAGTAGCTTATTAAATATGAAAACCTTGAGTAGTTGCATTTGAATGATTATATTTTTGTAGACAGTCAATAAGGGCATGCTTCTACATAATTGCCTTCAGTTTGAAAATGCCAGAGATAAAAATAAGGATATGGCAGGATATGGAGGTTAATATTTAGAGAGCTTACAACTGTGTTTTTGCAGGGTGCTCACAAGGGTTCATTGTCAAGAAATGATTGAACCATGCTATAATAAAAAGATAAAAAGGTCAATAGCTGCAGTCTTAATCTGGTTTAGTTATTGTGCGAACATAAATTAGTGGTGTTGAAACAGAATAACAGAGAGTTATTGACTCTTTGCTGAATATCATCACCTAGAATCTTCAGGGGTTACCTGGAACTGCAATTACAGTGAGAGAGAGATTTTACTGTACATCATACTGTAAAACAATTGATAAAAAATATTTTAAAAAGTATTAATTTTAAGCACCGCCAGTGATTTTGCCTTTCCTTCTCCTTTAACTAAAGTAACGTTTTTTCTGGAGTTGTATTTTAAAGGAGAACTAAAGCTTAACAAACAAAGTAATGCAGAAATACTTTTATACTAGCCCAAGGCTATCACCTTTACCAGTGAAGATCTGTTCCTCTGAAATTACCCCACTAGCTCCTTGTCTTCTTTACTGCTGACCCACTGCTCATTCTCTGTACTACTGTCAGTTACCTGAGCTTAGGGACCAACTCACAATATTCTGTATTTATAGAATATAGCAATACAAAGTAATTATTTAAAACCTCTTATTACATGGCAGCTCAGATAACAGTGCAATTTGCGCCATAATCAGCCCTTTGGTACCAGCTTATATGATATGTGAATCTCATTCTGCTGCATGATTAGTGAGAACCCCTAAATTTAACTTCTTAAAAGCTGCTCATAGCACACTGAGCATGTGAGTGTCACTGACACGCCTAACAAAATCCAAAATGGTGACCCCCTGGTACAACATTTTGAATAACTGAATCATTTGTGTTATAGAGATTTTGACATTTTAGGCTGGTTTAGTTTTCCTTTAAAAGGGCATTATACCACCTTGTCCAACATCAGTTTGATTAATAGGGCTTTTGGTAAACACACTTTTTGACCCATGATTTTTCTTCACTTATGTTTTTTGCCAGCTGAGGAAATACCAATTTCTGCCCCAAAGTGAGCTCTGCCTATTTTACAGCCACAAGACACTACAGTGTGCCCTTTCTGGCCAAATCAAATCTGGCTCACATGTGACAGGTGGATAACATTCAATCGTTGTTTGGCTTTTTTCCAAATCTTGATCCAATTAGTTTCTTCTTGGTCATATATATATATATAAAAACAGGGATTGTTTGTCCATATATTGCAATATATTTAAGATGGCCAACTACGTGACTTTGGGATGACTTTGACGTAGTTGGCCAGCTTAAATATATTGCAATATATGGAGGACAAAAAATCTCTGTTTTGTTTAAAGGCTAAGGCATTTTTCAGTAGCAGTGTGCACAATATATTGATAATGGGTTGAGTGCAGCGGACTCTTGTATTTGTCTATATATATATATATATATATATATATATATATATAATACACAAAAGCCATGAATATCCTGTAAATTATATCCTTATAAACGGTGAGTTCTGATGTCATCAGTTATAAACGGTGAGTTCTGATATCATTTCTGTCACATGACTCACTGAAACGTGTGTATTATAATAAATAAAGTACCCCCCCGTTGCAAAATATGAGGATATTAGAAGTTACCTCGGAGTTCCATGACCTGTATAAAAACTTTACAAGAGGGGGTACTTTATTCACTATATATATATATATATATATATATATATATATATATATATATATATATATATATATATAGATAAAGCAACAAGAACCGCACTCACAGGACTTTTGAAGGTGCAAAATCCAAAAAAATTTATTTCAAAGTTTCGGCTATTCACTTAAGCCGTCATCAGGAAGTGTCAAGTCACTTCCTGATGACGGCTTAAGTGAATAGCCGAAACGTTGAAATAAATTTTTTTGGATTTTGCACCTTCAAAAGTCCTGTGAGTGCGGTTCTTGTTGCTTTATCTATGATTGATTATAACCAGCACCTAGGCAGTAACAATTGTTATGTGTGCACCAGAATTTGGTCTTTATATATATATATATATATATATATATATATATATATATATATATATATATATATATATATATATATATACGTTCAAAATGGACCAGCACTCCAAATTTTCAATCAAAAAGTGTTTATTTCAACATCACTCAAGTGTCCAACGTTTCGGCCCACATTAGGGCCTTTATCATCCTTGATAAAGGCCCTAATGTGGGCCGAAACGTTGGACACTTGAGTGATGTTGAAATAAACACTTTTTGATTGAAAATTTGGAGTGCTGGTCCATTTTGAACGTGTATACCCTGATTGACCAGGCACCCACTTACGCCGAGAAGGAAGGAGTGCAGGTACTTTGTGAACATTTATATATATATATATATATATATATATATATATATATATATATATATATATATATATATATATATATATATATATATATATATATATATATATATTGAATAAAGTACCCCCTATTATAAAATATAAGGATATTAGAAGTCACAGAGGAGTTCCATGACCATACAGTATATAAAAGCACGAGGCCAAATGATTGCATTTGTAGAAAACATGTGCCCATTATGGGCATAATAAATCCAGAGACAAACAAACCCCAGTAGCCCAAACAATCCAAGGATTTAATTAGCTAATTACAACCTGCTGCCATGCATACACTTAATAAGCTATTCAATGAGCATTTATTTTTAATTCATTTATTATTCAACCCCCTGTAAACATCTGATCTCTTCTTCCCAGAGGGAACAAAGTAGTAATTGATCTCTTGAACACCAAATTCTCTTGCCAATATTCTTAGTTGACAATAACGTATCACCGGCTGTCACTGTTCACAGGAGGAAAGGATGAGAGAACAAGTTGCAAGTACTTTCATGCCTTCTGGTATGAGTTCTGTCAAGAATATTGTGCTAAAAGATTCCCATACAAATCTAGCAGAAATGATTTACATTGTGTATTAGTCTCTTTGTTCTGCTGCGTGACATGGTTCCATATTAAGGTTTTCTGCATGAATTTAGAAGATTCTTGATATTACAGTACACAATACTGCATGCCAGAAACACAGGCAACATGATATGCAGTATAAGACCTGACATTTAATTGATCTCATATTAATCTCCTAGTTATCACACCTTCACACTAATACACTATGGTTGTCTAGGCTGTTTATACAGCTACATACATTCTGACTTGCACTATAAGACTAATGTCATAGTATACTTCATGGAAAACCAAAATATTCATTTGGCTGTATGCAAGTCTCAAAATAAGGCCCAATGGGGTGAAGTACACTAAAAAGTGGTTTCAGCAACACAATTGTGGTACACACACAGTTATTGTGCAATAAAAGTGGATTGAGTGTTAAGAAGAATTTCATACACAATTAAATTAGTACAGGTATGGGACCTATTATCCAGAATGCTTGGGACCTGGGTTTTTCCAGATAATGGATCTTTCTGTAATCTGGATCGTTATACCTTAAGTCTACTAGAAAATCACATAAACATTAAATAAACCTAATAGGCTGTGTTTGCTTACAATAAGGATTACTCATATCTTAGTTTGGATCAAATACAAGGTACTGTTTTATTATTACAAAGAAAAAGGAAATCTTTTTTTTTTTTTTTAATTATTTGGATAAAACAAGCCTTTCTGTATCAGAGCTTTCTGGAAAATGGGTTTCCGGATAACGGACCCAATCCCATAGTCTACACCTGGTGGATAATATAATAAAAAGTTTGCTACTGGTTTATTAACCCACAGCATTAAGGTCAATGGTACATGGAGCTGATTTTTGGCCTGTGGGCTTTCGTGTTTAAAATAATTACCGTATGTTGATTTTACAAGTCAAAGAAACAAATATTCTGAAATTCTGCAAAATAAGGATTGTGCTGAACATACATATTACAGCACAAAAACACAGGAGAACACACAGAACGAAGATTAAAGAGATACTGACGCCAGAAATTATGTATGCGCTATAGGTAACTTTTAATGTACATTAAGGGGCAGATTTACTACGCTCGAGTAAATAGTTCAAATCAAAAAATATTCGAATTTCGAAGTAATTTTTTGGGTACTTCAACCATCCAATTGGTCAAATTCAATCAAATTTGATCGACCCGAATGATTCGAACGATTCGAAGTAAAAATCGTTCAACCATTCGATAATCGAAGTATTGTCTCTTTAAAAAAAACTTTGACTTCATACTTCCAAATCATCCAAATTAAAGCTACCGAAGTCCAATGTTAGACCTTCCCCAGCACTTTTCTAAGTTTTTTTTGGTCAAATAAAAATCCTTCGATCAATTGCTTAAAATCGTTGATTTCATCGTTTGATCGACCGATTTTTATTCGACCAAAGCTTTTGCACTAAAATCCTTCGAATTCGATATTTGATTCTAGTTTTCGCGTCAGTAACATTCGTTCAAATTTTAGATGTTCAAGTTTTTTCTTAATTGAGAAAACATAAAATTAAAAAAGTAAAAACAAAATTCACATAAATTAAAAATTTGACCTTTGATAAATCTGCCCTAAGTTCTTAAAAAAAAAAAGAGAAAGGGCACAGCAAAACCAACCTATTGGGTTTATTTAATTTTTATATGATTTTCTAGTAAACAATATATATATAAAGATCCAAATTATGGAAAGATACATTATCCGGAAAACTCCAGGTCCTGAGCATTCTGGATAAGAGGTCTCATACCCGTACTACTTCATTCTTTGGAGCTTTTTGTAATTCACCCTTGTTCTGACTATTATGTACCTGAAAAAACAATAAATTGTTAAGTTACAAAAATAAACAATTTCAGTGATTTTTTGATCAAGTAGCGTATTCTGTATAGTTTGACTAACAATTTCTAATATCTTTATTATATGAATCAATTTAAACAATATTAAAACCAACAAATAGAGCTGAATTAGATGTGCAAAATAATTCTGTAACAGATAACTAAGAACAGTAGCACTTTGAACAATAACTTTTCCCTCATCAATAGAGAATGGAAACACATTTTACATCACTAAATGCCTCAAGCTACAGATTAAATAGTATTTCTCAACTGGTAGGAGCGATTTTTTCCCCTCTTTAGCCCATGTTGATGGGATGACACTGAAAGTTCTTCATATGATCACAGAGTGTAAACGTTTCTGTAACCAGATCCATTAAATCCCAAAAGAACTTATCCACTCATGATTATTTTATGTTTCTCACAATGTACATTAGTATCACTTGTCAAACACACACATAATGAGTTGCCGGCCCAATAATGAATGACCCATCTGCTTCCGTTGAACAAATACAGGTGCATAGCAAACCTTATACTTATGTGTTGAAATAGCCGAACGGTGTTTTCAGGATCATTATATCTAATTACATGCTGCTTAATTACTGCACATGATTAATTAAAAGAAAGAATTGCACTGCAGTCCTACTACTATACCTTCCAGATGTCACAATCTAGTGTTACCTGAGTTTCACCAATAGAAATGTATAGCAAGGATGGCCTACTGTATCAATAAGAAACTTAAGAGTTAGCATGCATTTTAGGTTCACTTACTCTTTCTTTTAACTCTGTGTACATCCTAATCTACAGCCACTAGTGAGGAAGATCACACAGTGATCACATTACACTTATTGCTTGTAATTCACACTACCATTAGAGAATACTTTTGTATTTTTGATGCTTCCACATGAGCAAACAAAAGCATTTATTCTATAGTTAACAAAACAGTGATACAATGCAGGACACACCTTAGGCTTGCTGAGTGCTTTGCCACACTGCAGCTGCATTAATGTTCCCTTAAATAGTCCAGATCTCTTTTCCTTTAGAAAAGCCAACAATTACCTGCCAATGTAACTGTAATTGATCACAGCATTTTAGAGAGACTTTATACAGACTAATTATAATTTCAATAAAAACAAAGCATGATACGTACCTGTTATCTGGGCAAAACATTTGACTTTCATATCTTGAAAGTGCATTGCCGAAATGTTATACTTGCAAGAGCCAACAGTTTACAGCATTGTATGACACAATAGCAATGGATGGTGAGCCAAGAAATGATTGTGCATTGAGGATTGTGGCACTATACAGATCACTTTTCAAACCGCACATTCAATGTGTAGCTTGGACACATAGCCAAGCAAACATTAACTATGGAAGCTGCCAAAGACCTAACACCAGAGCCAGAACTAAGGGAAGGCAGAAGATGCACATGCTTAGAGTGCAGTGGGGGGAGCACCAGTCACATATCCCTTCTGCACCCCTAATCTGGCGCTCCTCCTTCCCACCACTGCCTGCTCCTTGTCAACTTTTAATTTGGTCCGCCAATGTTAGCTATTAGTGCACATGTATGAGTACGCATGTAAGGGGGTGGAGCTGATGAAAAAGAAGCTGTCCATGTTTCTTAGGGCACTTGGCCCAGCGCTGCCTAGTCCCATGCAATAGAGTAGGTACAATGGAAAGACTTAGGGTAGATCCAGACTAGGATTCAGAATGGGTCCTGGCATTTCAAGTACACAGAGGCCCAAACAGCCCCCACAAACCCAATAAATAGTGTCTGTCTAGGGCATCTTATAGCAACCCCTCTGGCATTTGTCAGAATCCACAAATTCTGACTTAGAGTGATGGCACGCGGTAAGGTTTGTTGCCTGTGGTTAAATCTGTGCTACCACCAGCGACAAGTCTCCTGAAAAAAAGACTTTCCATAGTATAACATTAAGATCACTGCAAGTAAAACCTATTACTTACAGATCTGACTTAACTGAAGGAAATTATCTCCCTTTGCATTTTCCCTCCATTAAGCCAGATTGTCTTGAGTAATAGGTTTTACTTGCGGTGATCTTAATGAATTAAGAACTGACTATACATTATTAACAGCTGCAGGAAAAGACTGTGGTGTGCTTATTGAATATGAGAGTTATTACTATAATCATATAAGAACTATGCAGGACTGCTTATGAACTTTTACTGCCAAGTCCAACCTGCATCTCATTTTAATATTCCTTCCATAAAAGTTAACTGCTAGCCTTGTAAAGAGAGTTGTTACACTTTAAGTCTTCTGCTATCCATAAAACGTTGTTAATCTTTAAAGAAGAGATAAGATAAGGCATTTTCTTTATCAACATGAAAAGAGAACGCACACTATAATTAAGCTCCCGCCTAAAATGTAAATATGCTTCAGAGACATTGTCAGAAACAGACCACATAAATATGATAACAAAACACTTTGTGGGACTTCCAATGAACATTTGCCATAGGGTAGAATTTTTGATCTGCATGGACCCATAATAAAAAAAACAAAGGCATTCTGTTCCCGAAAGAAATAGTCAGCAACTATAATTTCATTTTTTTTGCTGATTGCAGCCTTGCATAAATAAATGTATAGACCCTACTGACCCTGCCCCAGACAATTGGAATCTTGCAAAGAGCAAATGCAGTGAACATGCACATTGGCTTCAGTGATAATCTGCTGGAACCTGCTGGTGCATTCATGGAACCACAGCAGTGAGAGTTTCCAAGTGATAATCTACGTAGTACACTGGCATGGTCCAGGCAATTACAGGTATGGGATCCGTTATCCAGAAAACCGGTTTCCAGAAAATTCAGAATTGCAGAAAGGCAGCGTCTCATAGATTTAATAATCCAAACTTTGAAAAATTATTTCCTTTTTTGTAATAATTAAACAGTAGCTTGTACTTGATCCAAACTAAGATATAATTAATCCTTATTGGAAGCAAAGTCAGCCTATTGGTTTATTTAATGTTTACATGATTTTCTAGGAGACTTAAGGTACAGAGATTCACATTATGGAAATATCTGTTATCCTGAAAACCCCAGGTCCCAAGTATTCTGGATAACAAGTCAGTGGAGGGGCACTTCTCAGTTTTTTGCCTCAAGACTTCTGCCATCTTAGGTGCAGGCCTTTGTGGCCTGCCCACAAATCTGGGCCTGGGCACTAAATGGACCTATCCATTCCAAAATAAACTCTCTTTATTTTCTTATTGCCTGTAAAAAGATACTATAAAATTATACCAGCCTTTCCCTGTCCGAGCCACAATTCTACATTAAATTGGTTTGGTTTAAGTGTCACATCAAGAACCTGCAGTGCCACAATCTGTATGAAAAAGACCTTAGTACCCAGGGACCCCAAGTTGCCTCAAGAGGAAACTTCGGACGACTTTGGAAAACGAATCGCCGCGTGTGATTAGCGCCAGCGTTTTTTCATTTTAGCCCCGCAGAGTGAGGGAAGGCATTTGGGGAGATTGGTCGCCGCAAAAACGAGGCGATTAGACTCCAGGCGACCAAATCTCTCCAAAACACCCAGTGTGGCCTTACCCTAAAACATATGGCAACTGATTGTTTCAGTCATTTCCATGTATTTTTTTTATAACCATTTAAAACAATACTAACAATCCAGTTTGCATTGTCCTTGAATCATTTTACCCACTGTATATAAACGCTGCTTGTTTGTCTCTGCAACTTTTGTGTAGTAGACAAGCAGTCAGCACAACGATTTTCACTCTTTTTTTTTTTTTTGTGGGTGGTGCACGTCCACCAGTGGCCACTTTCCACTGGCACCACAAACGACAAAAGACTTCAGGACAGCACCGACTGTGAAGCACGAATAAAGGCGTTTTAATATAAAAGAATTCGTTGGTGCTGTCCTGAAGTCTTTCGTCTCTGCAACTTTTAACAAGGATCTGAAAAATTATCCAGTGCACCAAATTTTTAGCAGGCAGAATATTCCGAAAATTATGTCATGATAAGAACCCTTGATTTTAAAATCTCTTGAGAATTAAAATCTCTTGGATGACCCATCTGGCCCTGGGTCTCTAGTTGGACAGCCCTGTAAGATACGACAGCAGATGAAAAACTTTTATTAGGACAAAAAAATGTATCATTCTATTTAAAGAAAATAGAAGGTAGCCAATTAAGACTGAAACCTCTAGTGCTATTGTATCATATACTGCAGCTATTTTTATGAATTCTCAGTGGAGTTGTAATTACCACAATCAATAGCGTTACACAAGCAGTTAGGAATGCTTTTTGCTTGTCTTTAACCATAAAATCTGCCACTGCTTTAAATATTAATGGATTGTATAGATTAGGTTATAAATTACATGGAACAAATATAAGGTTTGCTGTTTCACTTAACCCGTAAACCACAATACTTAGAGCATGATTACAAATGACTCCCTTGAAATGTTTTTTAATACGCTATTTTCATTTTCTCAATTGGAAAAGCTTATTTTGCCTGATGGTTCTCACTATTCCTTGAGCTACTGAGTTTTGTGGTTGAAAACATCATTACTAAAACCCGAATCATGAAAATCTTGCTGGTGAATATGTATGGAAATATTCCTTGACTTTTTTTATGAAAAAGAACAGAGGTGTAAATGGATATTACTGGGCCCGACAGCAAATAATTATTATTCAGGCTCCCAAAACATCTAGAAGTTGACTTGTTTTACCAATATTAGGGCCTCATGGGAAAGAAAATCTTCGACCTACAGGAAAATCCATTTTTGTAGAAGACTAGGCCGGAATTCTTGAGTTTTAGTAAAGTTTCTCCTTCCTTACACATTCACAAAATAGGAAAATCTATAGAACACAGGATGGTGAAGTAGGTCTAAGGCAGTAGTTCCCAAACTGTGGCACTGAACCCCCTCTAGGGTTGTTGGAGCTGGTGGCCCAATACGAAGACTAGTTAAGGGGAGGTGTGAAAATGCATATTTGGTCTCCTTGGTACTCCTGGAAACCCAATTTAAAGGCAAATTAGGTTCAAATTAGGGATTAAGACCTTTAGGCTGTCCTAAATTTCCTTATTACTATTGTAAATGGTTGCTATAGAAGTATGCACACTTGATATGAATAAGGGGCCCTGAAAACTCACCTTGATATTATTATTAACATATAGCGCCAAACATATTGCGTAGCACTTTTTACCTTGATACTGGTGTCCATGACATCAAATGCTGGAAGACATTATACCAATTGCAGGTCTTTTTTCAATCTCATGTCAGTGTTCTGTTATTGTTTCTTGCTGGTATCTTGACCTTCTTCCTATTCCTGACCTTGTATATTGATCACTAGTTCACTAACCCGATTCCTCTGCCTGATTCGAATTTCACTCTTGACTGACCATTTTGGTAACTTAGTAGTGAGAACACATGTTCTTTGGGACATTACGTGTAGGAGGCATAGGGAAAAGAACACATTAGCAGCACTAAGTGTAAAGTTATACATAGATATAAATGAACAAGTACAGTGGTCAGAATAATATAACAAAGAAAATAAGCAAGTAAATGACCAATAAGCAGAAGTTCAGGAAAACAAAAGGCCCTCCAGGGTATTTTTTATTTATCCCAAGCCTTTCCAAGGGTTCCATATACAGATTTTAACATTACTGGGCCCAACCATATGCATATTGGTCAACTGACTCATTACATAGATTGGTCATCTAGCAAAGTGATGTCACAAGCTGGGGGGGGGTGACAATGCAATCTAGAGTTATAGAAAGTATAGAGATGTCTACACATGTCCAGATCTATTTGCTAGGAGAGGAATTGTAAGGCATGCATTTATTAGCAAAAGGTATAGCTGACAAAAATGGCTGACTGGCACAAACCCATGACATTATCTTCCAGATATTTATGTACCTTATATTACTGTCAGTTGCTTCTTTGAAAAATAATTCTGCATGTGAATCACTTTGTGACCACAAAGAAGAAAGTAGCACCAGGGGCATCGAAAAGTCAAATTTATAGGAGGATTGATGGTATTTACTGAGTTTGCTGAGACATGTCCTAAATGCAAACTCAATGAGGCACAGGGGACATGCATGCTGGCATCAAGTGTATAAATTAGCTATTAGAAAACTGTAATTTCCCAGTCAGTAAATGGAACAAGTGCTCAGTATCACAGGCAGAATTTTTTAGCACAAAGTAGCTATATAGTATATACAGTAGTAGCAAAGTAGCAGTATATTCATTGTGCCTTCTTATTAAATGAATCCTGTTTTATTTATCATTTTTTATTCATTATTAAATTAATCCAATTTTATTTACATTCAGAATGAGATTCCAGAGCAACCAGCAATGATAGAGGGAAAATAATTAAAAATGCAGGAAATGTGAGCTCCCTGTGTCAGAATCTAAATAAGCTGCTGGCCACAACACACACTATATTAAGAGGACCTTTCCCTTTCTAAAATGTTGTTTTGAGCATTCATTTTAAGGGCCTATTTATACCTATTTATAATGCTGAGGAATTGAATCTAAGACCCAGTTTCACTCTAGTTTCTTTTCACTCACCCAGTTTCTTTTCTTATAAGGGTGGTGGCAGACTGGAAGATTAGTCGCCCAGCGACAAATCTCCTCTACTGCGGGCGATTAATCTCCCCGAACTGCCTTCCCTGTCTTCAAGAATACGTATCACTGGAAATCTGAAGAGACCCCACCGGCAATTCTTATTCTTGCTGGTGGGAAGGCTGTTCGGGGAGATTAGTCGCCCGCAGTAAAGGAGATTTGTCACTGGGCAACTAATCTCCCCATCTGCCACCGCCCTAAAGGATCTAGGTACAATAATTATAAATCCCATATACCATTGTTATGCGGCTTATGCCAATGGAAGAGCCTTTTGAATTGTATTGGAATAAAGCAGCACAAATTAAGTAAACCTGCAAATAACCTCTACTCAGGGCGATCATTATGAAAATGAAGTCCACAATCAAAAATGATCAACATGGCCTATAGATAACTTTTTTTGTACATTAATATTTTAAGAGTAGTTTTTTAGTCAGTATCACTTTATAAACTTTGTTAACCCTTTCAACCTGCCTATAAGCAAGTGCCATGGCATAGTATATTATAAATATTTTTTTTGTTTTTTGCAAAACCTCTCACATGATTTATCAGACTGTTTTAGATATTACCTGGCTGAGATTTGATCACAAAGCTGAGTGTTGCAATCACACAATGAATGTGCAGTTATCTCAGTCATAAAGATAATGACATGTCCCTAGGCAGGTGGCCATGCCAGCGTACATAATTCCTCCATATAGATTAGAAGATGACCATAAAACACATTAGTAAGCAGCATGGCGCTTGTTGCATTTGATGATTAAAGTCTGTTTATTTAAGGGCACCAGGTGAGGAAGGTTTATTGCAGCCCATTGTGTCACTGTGCACACAGAGGCATACAGTCTTTGCTTGCTTATCTTGGGAACCTATGTACACAGCAGGCCAATATGAAAAATATTAACTAGACCTTAAGATGTGGATCACTACTTTCCTAGCAAGACAAGAGCTAGTTTATCTTTGGAAGAGACAAACACCTGCTTCTCCAATAAAACTTTATCTCTTTTCTGTAATAAGGAAAATGAGAGCAAGTAAAAAAAAAAGATTAATGCTAAATGCCGATACAGTGAATTTTCCAGTCTGGAACTTAGCTTTCTAAAAGGGATGAAATTGATATTGCTTACACTAAGGGGCATATTTATTAAATCAAAAAAGTCCGACCAAACTAGAATCCACGAGTGAACCTTATTTGTTATTATTATTATTATTATTAAAACAGCATGGTTTAATTGATTCAGGGACAAACAAAAACGAATCAAGCGAAAATCCGATTCGTATGAGTTTCGATTCGAGTTTTTTCCAGAATCACTCGATTTTTTCTGCCTTTTTCCCAGAAAAATTTGGACTCTAGTAACCAGATTGCTGGAATTGCAAACAAGAGAGCAGCTAAATAACTCAAAAACTGCAAATAAAAAATGAAAACTAAATTGTCTCAGAATATCACTCTCTACATTAAAGTAATGTCTGAACTACTCAGGCTTGAACTTATGACACGGCCACAAAGGCCCGGGCCTAGGGCAGTGAAATTTTAGGGGCGGCATGATGCCCCGCAGTATTGGGAATGCAGTTTCCCAGCGATATGGTGCATGCGCTCAAGCACAGTGGGATGTTAGGAACGCTAGGACCAGGAGGCCTTTGTGCACCACGGACGGAAATCCAGCCATGGAACTACTACTACTCCTACTACAGCCTGAAGCGGCTGGCTTATATCAAAGAAATACTGTATGTAGGTCTGAATAGTTTAATTCAGTGTAATCTGGCCTAGTTCATGGCCGCCAAGCACCAAAGGGGAAAAACCAAACATTAGTGTAAATTGGCCCCCCTCTTCACCGCCAATTAAGCAGAAGCAGACACACTCATGGGGAAAGAACGGGCCACAGCTTTATTACAGATTTTTCAAACCATAACGAAGCCAAGGCATAAGAGAAAAATATGTTGGAAAAAAAGCCTACAATAGCAAAATCTTTTGGATAAGGTGGTTGGGTGGGTGGATGGGACAAGCTCTTGACACCCAGACATCCCAACTGGTATTGAGGAAAGCCTGCCAAACTGTTAGTAATCTCCACCCAGGCTGCCCTTATACCTTGAACCAACGTGGGTGTAGTAGTTAAAGTAGTTTGTGCCCAGCAACATTCCCATTGGTCCAGCAGCCATGGTCAAGAACAAGTAGAGGAGTTGACCCCTCTTCAACAAAGGATGATTGTCCCTCTCTAATTCCCAGTTTCTTATCGCAATGCCCCCAATCCTTTGGATAAATGCTGATACTGACATGTTTAATTTCCTACGGCACTGTTCAATTGCCCTTGGTTCCCTAACTCAGCACGCATTGAGCCTTCTTACTGCCTCCAACCATACTTTTATAAGACCCCTGATTATAGCAACACAATGTGCCAAATCCTGCTTTATATGCTGGATTAGCTAATGTCATTACACCCAGCATGTATAAGAATTTTGGGCCCCCCGGACATACCATGCAGCTGAAGAACCTCTGGTAGAATTTGCTGCCAGCATAGACCACAGATTCCTCTCTCCATCTGATCCATACCTCTGGAGATGAGAGACCCAAATGCCAACCACGGGAGCGCTGTCCAGCTCTTTTTGCTGCCCAATATACATACGAGTGGCCCAAGATCCATACAGTGACCGGGGGTTTACCCATGATGACAGAAAACCAGGGGAAGTGGTTTTGATTAAATGAGGGCGTCTACAGTTCTGGAATCTATGAGAGTCATATCTGCCAACCCTCTTAGCCCTTTCTTCTTCAAATCCAAGGTGATTTGCCTTGGTAGCAGCTCCTATGTGGAAAGAATGTGTACAATACATATACGGCTTTTATATACATATACAGAGCTTTCAGGCATGATCTAAAGACTGCCTGGAGCAGGATCCAAGATAGGTACCATCCCTGCTCGTGTATAAAGTGGGCCCTCGCCCTTTGACCTGACATGCAGATACTCTGTTAATAATTTAATGGGGCAAAGCTTACCTCCAACTGCTTACAAAGTGACCAATCTATCTTTTGAGTCTGGTCTGTTTTGGAGTGTTGGATTCTTATAAGGAGGGATTATTTATTCACCTTAACATCCACTAACTTGATGCCGCCTGCCCTGTTAACTGAAGGTGACACTACCTCACTGAAAAACATCAAGGAGAAAACTACTCAAAACAATGAGGTTTCAAAACTCGTATTAGAAATGGACTCCAACTTAATCAAGATGTTACCCAGGTTAAAGGATACTGGCTTTCTGGAATCTGGCCTCTAACCCCCATATGCAATAAAAGGCACCAAGTTTGCCCAAGACCAGTAACCCATAGCAACCAATAGGATCTTTGACCAGTACAGTCTACCATCTGATTGGTTGCTATGAGTTACTGAACCTGGGCAAACTCAGTGCCTTTACATTACACATAGTGTTTTTCTTCCAACCCAATCATATTACGGGCAGGAAATTATTGTATGCCCTTCCAATTAAACAAGTTACACAAGTAGGACAATGCAGTCAGGTTCCTTTCTGCGGTCGAACCTGTGATACCCATCTGGTGTAAACCCATTAAATATGCTATGGTAGTTCAGACCCTGGAATTGTGCTCTTGGATCCTGTTCTCATTATTGGCATCCATCAACCAATGATTCCAATATGAAGACCAGGTATTTTGCAATAGGGAGTCAGCAATCAAAACCATCATCCAATGAAAGTCAGGAGCCAGCTGCCATGTACGTCGTAAACTGTTCATCATATCGCAGCAAGTGTCCCCATAAGTTCTGTATGTGCCCCAAATTAACTCTAAATAGCAAAAAAGTGATGCACCCCTGTCAGAGAACTTATCACAAATTATACTTGCATAGACTGAGAACCCGTGGATCGAGTTAATCATGGTCTGCAGAATAGCCATCTTAGTTATATCCTCTAATTCGCCTGATATCTTAGAGGGGCAGCTATAGATTCCTTGTCTGGCTGTACTAATGTAAATATATCTATGGAATTACCTTCCCAAATTTTTGTCTTAGTAGGTGCATCTACATGTAAACCTAATGGTGAAGACTCATATAGGTGATTATTAGATGTAGATAAGGTAGGACCATTCATGGGCTCTTATGGGAGATCTGCAGGTCCGTTGTCCATGTTTGGGGTATGGCAAGGAGACAGTATTGGGTTAAGTGGGGGCTGTATTGGTGTTGACCCTGTTTGTTCAGTGCACTGTGGTTCTAGCATCCTCTCCATTACTCTATGGAGCATGCTGAAAATATTAGAAATTGTGTTGTCATAATGTCCCAGTCATGCTCACCAGGAGCTGTCACAGCAATTTCATTGTGGAGATACTGCTGCTCTGGTCTCTGTTCATGCATGTCAGTATGGGAGCCTATTTATCAAAAGGTAAACTCTAACTTTGCCTCATTGATATAGCTTAAAAAAAATCACTCAGAAATTAATAGAAAGTGGGTGAGTATTTCTGTGGTGAGCTCTAATCTCTTACTTTGATAAATCTGCCCCTAAAGCTGGCCATAGACGTGCAGAATTATCTGCATATAAGACAAACGATCGTTCAGTGCCATCTCCCGACCTGCCACTAACCATTCAGATCAAATAAAGTAGTAAAACAACAGATCGGCCAATGTTCTGTACTGACAGCAATCGTACGAAAGTTAAGTCCGACAAAAGTATTATCGGTAGCCGTCAGAAATTTTCTTACCTGTCCGACCGCCTGAATGACCGATCGCCATGGCTTGAAAAATGTTGGGACACTCCACAAACAGCCCGAAAATCGTACAATCAAATCTTTGCATCTATGGCCAGCTTAAGTCTTGGTTATGTTTACTCCCTGTGTATATGAGGGGTTGCTTTAAAGGAAAAAAGCTTTTGCATAATAATATCAACCAAAAATAAACATATTTTTTCTTTTTGGGTAAAGGATAAATCAACAGGTTCTATGAAATGAGTTTGTGGGACTGGTGTAGATTTATAAATAATTGAATTTTTTTTCTAAATTGTTCTCACACTGCGAATGGTTCCTGTAGATGTAAGTGTAACTGGATTCCATTGAAAAACACACTGATTTGTTTGGAATGAATCCTGGCTAGAGTCGCCACCCAGTCTGTATTTCACAGGCCCTCTGAGCAAAATCAGCAGCGAGGGCTGGTGCCGGTATTAAAATATTACCGGCAATATATTTGCTGGTAAATTTGTATGGGTTCAAATCCTGACAGTGATTTGAACACATTTTTAAATTTAAATTTCGGCTCTTCTAGTACAGAGAGTACAATTACTCTTTCTGCACTAGCGATCCACCCACCCCTCGACATGCGCCAAAGCTCCTGAAAGGTGAGCGTGAGTGGGCTGCAAAGGAAAGGCTGCCTTAGGTGGCAAATGGTCTAGAAACAGCCTTGATTGGGGAAGCCCCCTGCTTCCAATGTGCCTCTTAGTCAAAAACTTCATGTGTTAATCAAAGTCAGTTGTTGGGGCAGAAATTTTGCATGGCAGTGCTGAATTTTAATAACTGATCACCAAAATAGAATGAAAGTTGCATTAATTTTAATGCAATAAAAATGTCTATGGGTAACTATAAAAATCAGTAAACTTTCTTTAATCTTAACATGTTTCCCTCCTATAACAGTTTATTAATATAAAATACACCGTTTTATCCAAACCTCAAAAAATGGATTCATCCTGTAAGAAATATATATTTTATATAACATTTTAGTATCGTAAATGATACTGAAATATATTGCATACTGTTTTATATTACGGTTTCAGGGTCTTATATTTAAAGTTATATTAGTCTTGGGGGGTGTGGCATGGCAGCCTAGGAGAGCAGACGTGCGCAGGCAGAGCTCCGTCTGAAATCCACCCTGTTAACATCCTGATATCCTCAACTGGGACAATATCCCCTGGGATATTATCGGCATAACCGAGCTGAACTACCAGGAGCAAATGGGAGGCAGAAACGGTCCACGTAACAGAACCAAAATCACACAAAAACTTAGTACGTATGCCAGGGAGCAGAGACAAGATGGCGGTGAAGAGGCAGCACGGCCTACTACACCCAAAGCACAACAACAAGCTCCGCAGCAGCTGGCACCAGATCTGCCGATTAACCAAGTACTCACAGCGAATGCGGAATGCCAAGCAACCTTGATGAACACATTTACCAATAAGATGAACTACGCACGGAGTTCTCCATCCTGCGTCAGGACACTCAAAACATAAGAGAACGTACGGCGGCAGCGGAATCCTGCATCAGCATTCTAGAGGACTGTACCCCGTTGCAGGATGAGGTCTCACAACTCCACACACAAATTAAACAAGGGATCGCTCACTGAGGACCTGGAAAATCGGCATAGGCGCAACAACGTGAGAGTGGTGGGCCTACAGGAGGGAGTTGAGGGACAGGATCCTGAGGCCTTCTTCACAGAATGGTTAAAACACCTGGGTGAGTCCACCTTCTCCTCTTTCCTGGTGGTTGAAAGAGCACACAGGGTCCCAACCAAGCCTGTACCACCGGTGGCCCCCCCCCGCGTCCATTTCTGGCAAAATTATTGAACTATAAGGATCGCGATGCAGCCTTAATGGAAGCGCGGCGTATAGGGGACATACAATACCAAGGCAAAAAGGTCTCACTTTATCCAGACTTTTCAACTGGAATACAAAAAAAGAGGGCCACATTTATTGGCGCCAAGAAGCGACTCAGAGATAATAATGTACCATATGCAATGCTTTACCCAGCCAAGCTAAGGATACAGGCGGAAGGGGAAAGCTTCTTTTTCACTGAGCCACAAGAAATAAATGATTGGCTGGATGGAAAAGGTCTGAAGTAGGGATGCCACTCTCAAGATAGTAATGCCGAGGTCTACACTCTGGCTTGATAAGTTAGGGGTACCTACCCCACACAGCAACTGTTCTGTTTCTTTTTTGTTCAGTTCTCAGCTGCATACAGCCCAAGAGGATATCCAGAAAGGAGCCAGCCCATGACTGTTCCCCCAGGGATGACTTGGTCTGCCAGTCATATATATTGAGGGTACTATATAAGGTTGAAGTTAAGGGTAGTATCTCTATTATGATGATACCGGGTGGGAATGGGTTACTTAAGGGATGTTTTGTTAGGATGTTTTATTATGTTTTATTATTGACTGTAATTGCCGACAGTACTCTAAATGCCATAGCTTCCATATTCAAGTATTTGACAAGATGGTTTCTGATGTTAATGGTGACTGGGACTTGGACACCCTCCTGTTCCTCCTACTTTCCCAATAGGTTCCCGGGTATGGACCACTTCCCCAACTTAACATGGAAGGGCAACTTAAGCTAACCTCGTGGAATGTGAGGGGGCTGAATGATAGAATTAAAAGAACACTCCCCATTCTAGACAATGAACAGCGTATGGAACTTAATGCCGAATTTACTCTAGAAGAAATAGAGGATGTTATCACGTTCTTTTCAAATTTAAAAGCCCCTGGTCCCCAACGGACTGCCTGCAGAATGGTACAAAACCCATGTTAAACTGTTGGCCCCCAAACTATTTGATCTACTCCAGTCCGCCTCACAGTCGAAAGTCCTTCCACCCTCATTCTACCAAGCCACAATAACACTAATCCTTAAACAAGATAAAGACCCATCACAGTGTAGCTCCTATAGGCCCATATCACTTCTCAATATGGATGCTAAAATACTCACTAAACTGCTAGCCAACCGCCTTAAACGGGTAATCAGACAATTAATACACCCGGACAAAGCGGGATTTATCCCCAATAGGTCCACTTATACTAACGTTAGACGTCTCTATCATAATCTGTCCATTAGGCATGACAATGCAAACTTGAGGGCGATAGCCTCTCTGGACACAGAAAAGGCTTTCGATACTGGGGAGTGGACATACCTTTTTGAAGTCTTGTCAAAATTTGGCTTGGGTATTAACTTTATCTCCTGGGTCAAAATAATTTACGATTCTCCCCAGGCCTCGGTGTTAGCAAATGGACTAATGTCCAAACCTTCTCGACTGACTAGAGGTACTATACAGGGGTGCCACCTGTCCCCCCTACTGTTCGCTATGGCAATTGAACCCCTTGCAGCCATGATTAGAAATGATCCCCGTGTAAAAGGGCTTCAAGTAGGTAATAGAGAAGAAAAAATATCCCTTTATGCAGACGAAACTTTGATTTTCCTAGCAGATACTAATTACACTTTAGACAATGTATTGTTGCAGTTGGTGAAACAATTTGGGGAGTATTCAGGTTTACGTGTTAACTGGAACAAATCCAGTATCTTTCCAATAGATCCTAACCCGTGCCCCAGAGCAGACCTACCCCTGAAATGGGTTACTGAAATATCTTGGCATAACTATCTCTCTAGACAAGTCAAGCTATATTAAATTGAACTTGCAACCTATATTAGCGACGCTTAAAGCTAAAATCCCTACGTGGGCATCACTGCCTTTGTCCTTAGTTGGCCGTGTGAATCTAAGACCCGTCGAACGTTCGAATTACCCCCGATATAGCCATGCCGTTAGTGGCATATCGGGGAAAGATCCGCTCGTTTGGCGATGTCGCCAAACGAGCGGATATTTGAGTCTATGGCCACCGAAAGACAACAAGTTGAATGAATTATATGATGTATCTGTAGTGTACACAACTGTTGCAGCTGTTTTACCTCTGTTTTTCTATTTTTTTCTATAATAAAGATATTATAAAGGTATGGGACCTTTTATCCAGAATACTCGGGACCTGGGGTTTTCCGGATAATGGATCTTTCTGTAATTTGGATATTCATACCTTAAGTCTACTATAAAATGATTTTAACATTTTAATAAACCCAATAGGCTGGTTTTGATTCCAATAAGGATTAATTATATCTTAGTTGGGATCAAGTACTGGGTATTGTTTTATTATTACAGAGAAAAAGGATATCATTTTAACAAATCTGGATTATTTAGATAAAATGGAGTCTATAGGAGCAGGCCTTTCTGTAATTCAGAGCTTTCTGGATAATGGGTCCCATACCTGTACAAATAAAATGAACAGAAACAGGAACTTTATTTTTATTTATTTACCTTCATACACAGCAAAGCAAATAAGGAAACTCCACCATTATTTGTTATTATATATATATTATAAGGGGTAGGCATGTTCTAAGTAGAGCCATCTGGTGACATAAGCAGTGTGCTATCAAAATGTGCAATGGGAGTTATTTCTGTTTGTTTATTGTTGCACTGATGAAGAAATATAGTCCCAGTACTCCCTCTTGTGGCCTTATGTCAGATGAACTTTTTGATGTTAGACAAGCATTCTGTATTTGGAAGATGGAGCTGCTCTGAAATTAGAGATAGATACATACAGATATTTTTTCTATTCATTCTATAAAAATGAAGTGACATAGAATTACCTGTCCCAAAGGAAATATATTAATATAAATGGTAAATTCTATTTATACTTGTTATTCTGGTA
The DNA here is from genome assembly GCF_017654675.1 of Xenopus laevis. NCBI lineage: Eukaryota > Metazoa > Chordata > Amphibia > Anura > Pipidae > Xenopus > Xenopus laevis. The sequence goes on along the minus strand of NC_054379.1, from coordinate 51,123,293 downwards.
CATTTCAAGGTAAACTGCCTCTTTAGGTAAAGGTCATAAGTAGGAGAACTTATTTAAGAGCAGCATAACAATGAAAAGAAGAAGAGAGCATTGAATGGTGAGAGGGTGCTAGTGTGAATGAAAAGCAGAACAGAAATCTGGGAAAGTGACCAAGTCAATCAAGAAACACCATCTATCACAGAATCAACATACTGAAGCTATTGAAAATGAATGAATACTGTAAAGAAAACTATACAAATTGTGTCTTTGTTCCCGTGCTCTGCAAACAATATTGTTTGGGCACTGCACGGTTTTTCGCCCCAAACTGAGCTGATTGTCGGAGGTGATGTTTGAACTCATTACTTTTTTGTTGCAAAAACAGGCAAACAGAACAATGTTGCTCCTGTAGATCTGGCAGGGCAAGAAAGGGAGCAGTCACAAGCTTAGAGGCAACTGATTAACAAACTTAGAAGATGAATGTCTTTTTCTGTTTGGCCCAAGTGAAGCAGGAGAAATGCACCACGTGTTTAGAAATAAAGAATTCACTGTTCCCATGTAATAAAACAAGCTACTAGAGACTAACAATGCAGAGTCCACTTGAGTCAAATTTGCAGGGCATGGTGCCTTGTGCAAAAAATGGGCACAATCTGCCATGTCTATGCACTTAAAAATGGATTGCAGAGACCTGTGTCCCCCTGTTGGATACAATAGCTGTCTGCATTAGGCCTTGCGCTATATTTATACTGTATATATGAGAGGCAGACAGGGGTGGCACCTAGGTGTCCCTTCTACTGCCCGCTACTTGTCCCTTGCTGTTCAATAAGATGCCAGAGAATGCAAGTCACAACAGATCCCTGTACTTAGTGCCTGCCCTATGGCTTGCTATGCACCTCCTGCAAGATTTTTTACACAGACACGTAGCCTGTATAAGCATATTGTATCTAGTTGGATTATCGAACAGGTTTCAGAATTTAGAGAAAGAAGAGAAAAGCTACTAGATAAAGGAGAAAGAAGAAGAGTGCTTAAAGGAGAAGGAAACCCAGTCGGTGCAAAAACCCTCCCCCCTCCCGTGTGTTGCCCACCCTCCCTCCTCCCCCCTGGACTACCTGTCCCACTGGGCAAATGCCCCTAACTTGTTACTTACCCTTCTGCGCAGGTCCACTCCACGGAGTTCACAGGCACCATCTTCTTCCACGCAATCTTCTTCCTGCTTTGACCGTTGTTTTGGCGCATGCGCAGTAGGAGCATTTTGCCGGTACGGATCTACTGCGCATGCGCCAAAAGTCACGAAGTTTTCAGATTTCACTTCGTGATTTATGGCGCATGCGCAGTAGATCGTACCAGCGAAATTCTCCTACTGCGCATGCGCCAGTCAAAGCAGGAAGAAGATCGCGTGGAAGAAGATGGTGTCGGTGAACTCTGTAGACTGGACCTGCGCAGAAGGGTAAGTAACAAGTTAGGGGCATTTGCCCAGCGGGACAGGTAGGCAAGGGGGGAGGAGGGAGGGTGGGCAACACACGGGAGGGGGGAAGGGTTTTTGCACCAACTAGGTTTCCTTCTCCTTTAAGTGCATGAGTTGGAGGGTTAGCAGGTCTAGTATATAGGCTTGAATGGGTTAGGAATACAGACATAAAAGAGTAACTGTTATTGGCCCTTAAAGGAACAGTAAAACCAAAAAATTAAAGTGTTTTGAAGTAATGAAAATATCATGTAGTGTTGCCCTGCACTGCTAAAACGGATCCGTTTGCTTCAGAAACACTATTATAGTTCATATAAAAAAGCTGCTGTGTAGCAATGGCGGAAATTGAAAAAAGCCTATATGGCACAGTATAAATAGTGGATAACAGATACCATTATGTTCTACAGAGCTTATCTGCTATCTGCTGTGTAACTTGAGCCTTTTCTCCTTTGAATAAGTGCCCTCATGGATACACAGCAGCTTATTTATATAAATAACACTAGTGTTTCTGAAGCAAACACAGCAGTTTTACTAGTGCAGGGCATTATATTTTTATTACTTTAAAACAATATAATTTTTTGATGTTACTGGTCCTTTAACATCAGACTCAGATTCTACCTTTTGGAGCACTACAAAATAATCTAGTCCTTGTAATTTAAGGCCACTTTTGCCCTCCAATTTGTGCCTGCATGTTATCCACCCACTTAGAATGTAAGCGCTAGGTGGCAGGGATCTCCTTCCTACTGTACCTCTTACCACTTAATCTCTGTGTATTTATACTTGTATTTATATTTATTCGCCCTTTGGGTACTTTTGTATATTGCAAGATCGTACAGTGATGTGTATTCTTCTAGTGCTATAGTTAAATAAGTTAATTATAAAATTGATATAAGACAAAAGAGTGTATAATAAAATATTTAAAACAAGGTTAGGTACACGAGCTGAATCGACACTGAGTCAGCAGCTCAGGAACGGTAACTGTAGACTGAGAAGATCTAGTGAATAGGTGTTATCAATCACACCTATTGTCTTCCTAAATTCTCACATACAGCAGGGTACTGGTTAACCGCTATATACGCGGCCCTGGCGGACCGGATGAAAGTATGGGTCACTATATGTCCTATATAGATAATTGGGCCAGAATGTGGCAACACACGCTTATATCACTAAGCTATTTGTGCGTTAATATATGGCCACATATATTTAGCCATATAACGGCGCAAGTGGGGTTAATGCGGGCAATCATTAGAGACCTCAAACTTCAATGCCTTGTTAGGTCCCGCTCCCCTCTCCTTTGAGTTAGATCAAGAGCGCCGTATATATGAGAGCAGCCGACTGATGCGACTTATGTGAAAGAGCTAGCCAATACATAGATACTAAATTGAGGAACTTTGTAACTAATCTCCCGTCATACATTCGGGATACAGGGGATTTGCTTTCAAAATTGCAAGATATTAAAACTGAGGAAGGAACCTTTTTGGTTGGCTGCGATGTAGAATCTTTGTATTCGTCAATTTCTCACAAACATGGCTTACAGGCCGTTCGATTCTTCATGGAGACGGAAAGTAACTGGGATGGCCAGTATATTGATTTTATTACTGAATTAACCCAGTTCTGTCTAAATCATAATTTTTTTGTATTTAATGATAAGTTCTATTTGCAGATGAGAGGGGTGGCTATGGGAGCTGCATTTGCGCCCACCTACGCTAACCTATTCATGGGTTGGTGGGAAGCCTCTTGGGTGTTTGGTGATTTGTTGTCCAAATTTACCAAACATATAGCTACCTGGTTTCGCTACATTGATGACCTGGTTTTTCTATGGACCGGTAGCCGAGAATGTCTAGATGAATTCCTGCTGGAATTGAATAATAATGATCTCAACATTAGATTAACACACATAATCAGTGATCATAAACTGGATTTTCTAGATGTCACATTATTTCTGAATAGTGATGGTACAATATCCACAGATCTATACAGAAAATCTACCGCTACCAACTCTATACTTCATTTTCAGAGTCATCACCCTATTTCAACGAAAAGGGGAATTCCGGTTGGTGAATTTCTCAGATTACGCCGGAACTGTTCAGACTTGGCCACCTTTAAACTTCGAGCAAATGAACTTACAGAGAGACTCAAGGCAAGGGGTTATTCCCACACGATCATTCAGAAAGCCTATCATAGGGCGATTAAGACACAAAGAAATAATCTATTGAACAAAACAAAGGACACTGGCAATAGGTCGGAACAACCGACAAGATTTATCAGTACATATTGCAGACAGTGGCCACACATTAATTCTGTTTTGAGGAAACATTGGCATATATTACTTACTGATCCTATTTTAGCCACATTGATAGGCTCTCGCCCACAATTATGTAGCCGCAGAGCTCCTAACTTACGAGATCGCTTAGTGAAAAGTCATTTTTCAAGACAGAAGACTAAACCCATAAGATCAGGCTCATTTCCATGTGGGAATTGCAAAGCATGTAAGTATATACGCAATAAATCGTCAGTCGTGGACAGATTTGGCAAATCACATAAGGTCACACATTATTTTCCTGCAACACGACCAACGTAATATACATGTTAACTTGCCCATGCAACAAAATGTACATTGGAAAGACCAATCGTGCCTTCAAGAAGAGAATCCTTGAGCATGTATCAAGTATAGATAATGCTCCAGACTGGGTAAAAGTGAATAAAAAACTCCCTCCAGTGAGTAGGCATTTTATGGAAAATCACAATAGCTAAAGGAGTAAAGTAAAGTAAAGGACTGCATGCCGCTGGTCTATTTAATATTAATTTGGGGATCAGGGGTGGTGACTTGGAAACATCACTCCTCTCCAAAGAAAGTGAATTAATTTTCCTAATGAATACCTTAAGTCCGCATGGTCTTAATGAGAGCATCATCATGAATATCTTTATTTAATTTGTGACTATTATATCCTCAATTCCATATTATTTAATAAATTTATGGGTTTATGTTATTTAATAGGTCACTCTACACAATACAACAATATATTTCAAACATGGCAGATCTAATAGTGAAATTCCTCAGTTTGATACTTTGTTGTTATTAGAATTTTGTTTCTTACTTTGTTGCAAAAATTTTGCTTACTCAGCATGCTGTTCTGGATGAGCATAGGGCTGTTACACTGCATGAAACATTGCTCCGCCCTTAACTCCATGATTGGACAGTTCAAATCTTGAGAGGCGTCTACCTCCCTATTTAAACCTGCACCTTTCTGAGCGCCAAAAATTGCCTTTGATAAAGCTCGCAGGTCGGCGAGCGAAACGCGCGTCAGGCGCTTCTTAATTTATTTTAAAATCGTTAGGTTAAACGGAAATGAATGGGTACTGGTGAAAGGGCGGAAGGGCGGAAGGGTGGAAGGGAGGCTTGGGAAACCGCGTCCTTTAGAATTCAGCCTAATGTATTCCGCTAGTCGGATACACTGTTTCAAGTTCCTCTGATCAACGCTAAGGAGGGGAGGTGTGGAAGGAACAGGGGCAGCGTGAACAGCACCGTCTGATTGATCCTCCTTACGGCACTGGCAACAGTGTCGCATCAGTCGGCTGCTCTCATATATACGGCGCTCTTGATCTAACTCAAAGGAGAGGGGAGCGGGACCAAACAAGGCATTGAAGTTTGAGGTCTCTAATAATTGCCCGCATTAACCCCACTTGCGCCGTTATATGGCTAAATATATGTGGCCATATATTAACGCACAAATAGCTTAGTGATATAAGCGTGTGTTGCCACATTCTGGCCCAATTATCTATATAGGACATATAGTGACCCATACTTTCATCCGGTCCGCCAGGGCCGCGTATATAGAGGTTAACCAGTACCCTGCTGTATTTATTAACCCTTCGAAAAGCTTTCCTACCACTGACGTCAGACTAACTGGCCTATAGTTTTGAGGCTGAGAACGGGATCCCTTTTTGAATAGCGGCACCACATTCTGGCAATTCGCCAGTCTCTCTGCACCATGCCAGATCATAACAAATGCTTAATATTAGGAAGAGATGGTTTGGCAATCACAGGGCTAAGCTCGCTTAGTACCCTGGGATGAATACCATCTGGATCCGGACCTTTGTTTATCTTAACATGTTCTAGTCTCTTTTGAATTTCCTCATGTGTGAACCATGCATCATTAGTTGTGTTACTAGAATTTGGACTATTAAGAAGGAAACCTTCATTAACTTAACATTTTTGTTTTAGGGAAATCTGATAGTGTGGGCTAACAGAGGGGATATATGCAGTATAGATGATGCAGTTTGGGTGGGGGAGATATGCCCACCTTATAAACATGGTAGGAGAATGTAGGCTTTACATGTCCTTTAAGCATGCTTTTGGAGTTATTGTTCAACGTTACCACCATATATGCTTTTTTCTGTCACATCCTTTTGAGACTTCACTTCTATACACATCCCCACAACAACTAGGTATTTTGCTTCTGAGACTGGATGAACTTTCGCATGTACATGGTTTATAACCAATTAGAAGTTTAAGTTAATACTAATGCATACCTAAAATGGGAACATACAACAGATTAGATTTAAAACAACATACATCCCAAACCTTTTTTGTTGTCCACATTTGAATTAACGTTGAGTATGATATAGAGAGTGATATTCTGAGCAATTTGCAATTGACTATAAAAAATAACTTACTAACCATTGACCCCTTGAAGCATACAAAAGTGATTGGTTACTTTGTAGGTTTGCTATAGGGAATTACATATTTCAAAAACATAAACATGGCTAGAGAAGTTGCTGGTGTGCCCCCCAGTACCCTTCAGTAAGTGTAAGGATATGGTTCATCGGAAGCTTTAACAGCCAAGAAGCACCCAAAAGTTTGTCTGTGCTTTTCAAGCACAAAGCAAAATATTGAAATTGTTATGCTTATGTCTGACACAAATTAAAAAAACTATATGGCTGCCTCTATGTATCTTCCTTGATAGCTATAAGGTACGATGGGGTGGGATAATCTGGCACGAATTAGCATTCTTGGGGATAATAATACTAAATATTATTAAGTTCCCCCACCCCTCAACCCATAATATGAGTATTCAAAACAGTAAGTAAATGCACACCAAATATCACTGCCCCTCTCCCCCAAGAAGGAGGGCAACCTCAGAGTTGGGGAACAATGCATGTAGAACACTGAAGTAAAGCAACACACAGGACAGCATTAAAGGCCCAACTGAGCAAGTAAGGCTAGACAGGTTAAATAAATGAGAATTACTACTAGAAATAAGGGACTGCACAAAAAGGTCACACAAAGCTTTATCAACTGATAAAAATCTAGTAAAGCTACAGCAGGTCAGGATTAACAGTAACATTTCTACTAATAATTTTATATTTGCTATTTTGGATCCCTTCTCAAAAGTGCATGTTGTTTTTATCGAACTGAACATTAATTTGGGCACCTTTACTACAGAGCAATAACAGAGACATCTATTTACAGAAATCTCAAGAGGCAATTACCAGTATTGCAATTAACACATGTATAACTTTCAATATGCCTTAGTTGTGGAAAAAAAACTTTTATTATCTTAATCAGGGAAACACATAAAAAATTCCAGGCCATGTGAAGCTTGCTGAAATTAATGGGAGCCCCAGAGCTGATCTGTTTGTGTAGAGAACAGAAAAATAGGTCTATCATCCTTACACTGGTTATCAGCCACTTTATATACAGTAGGAGTGGCTGGACTTCAGTGAAGGTGCCATGTGAGTGCTCAGTGCAATTGACATTGGTCTGATCCATACAACAGAGCTTATTAAAGCTGAATTCTACAGTAGGGTACATTCCAGTAACCAGAAAATACTGCCACTCCAAAACTCAGTTTAACTAAGTGGTCAGCTGCATGGTCCCAAAATTGAGATAGTGACAGATCTAGAGATTGGACACTGGTCAACCTGGATAAGCCAAGATGCCTTCTAAATGATAATTATACAATAATTGAATTAACAAAATGTAATTAGTTGCAACCAACGAAAAAGAAAACAGGATGACTTCACCTCCAATGAAAGACCAATGCTTTTATATTGGATCGTGGATCATTTTTGGTTTATAATGTCTTTTAGAATTCATAATGTTACCTGTCCCTATACTGTAATTAAAACCTAAACTATAAATGCCAGAATTTAGCGTTTTGGCATAAGAGGAAACACGGCTTGTGAACTTTAATAGAAATGTTTAAAAAAAAAAATGATGCCCTAAATATTAATTCCAGCAGGAGTTTGTTAGTATTTTTGCAGCACTTGTTAAGTGATCAGTAAACCTCCATATCCAGTCTACCACTAAATGGAATTTACTACATCTCAGTACCTTGTGTATTAGTTGGTTTTTAGAGCTCCTTGTTCTTCACTTCAGCAGCAAATCCCTTTTAGGCAAAAACTCTCCATTTTCCATTGGCAGCAAATGGGCTATAGTATATATATAGCATAACCCCAGTAAACCTTGTATTAATGTTTGATCTTCTGTTATAACACTTCAGTTATTTTACATAGAGTACAATAAACAGTATTTTTGTAATTGAATTAATTGGTTTGTTCATCTTCCTTTGAGATTTCTAAGGTTTCTCGGCAACAACAGACACAGTATTTAGCAACTAGTAACACATTGTTGGCCATAACCGTCTGATAATGCTCAAAGCCGTGCTGATGGAAACTTCTCTGTAAATATTTGCACTCCTGGAAAAGGGAAAAGAAGGTATTCTTAATATCACAAATGTTAAGTGTTGTGACATTTCTCTGATTACAACGGACTAGAGAAACAATTTTTCTAATGTAGTTGTGCAAGCAGAGCAACATCATATATTTCTTTCCTCAGAGTTTAAGGGTTGGGGCTGCCTTCCATCTGCCTTCCACCTGCTTGAATGAAGATTCACCTGCGCTAATGCACTCGCGGTGCTTCGATTTCCGAAGTCGCCCGAAGTTTCCTCATGAGGCAACTTGTAAAGATGAATGCTGAGCATTGATTACATTAATCTGTTTTCTGTATTTACATATCCTTAAATAGCATGTCTCTTTGCCTATAATCACAATTTTGAAAGGGCTAACAACTAAGTAACAGGTGAGAAATCCATTAAGGAACTGATGCACAAATATAACCTGTTCCACCCCATATTGTACAATATATGCTTGAGACATAGTGTTTTCTGGATAAGGGATCTTTCCATAAATTGGATCACCATAAGTTAGGGGGGAATGTAATATGTTTCGCTAGCGCAAACAACCTGCGCAAAGACGCTTGCGAACGTTATCGACCATGTTTGCGTTCTTTTTGACTGATTAAAGACCTCAACGACTTCATCGCAAAGTAAGAGAACATTCGCAAAGGATGTAATAAAATTTCACAATCGCAAAACCTTTTCTTGCGAAAAAATATTTAAGAGCAGGTGTTAACGGTAAACCTTTGCTTAGCGAAAATGCTCCAGTGACTGATTTTACATTGCGAGCAGTGCTAAACATTCGCAAAGGTGCCATTTTAAATAACGATTGCGACTTTTAATTAGATTCCTCCCTGGGTCTACTAAAAGTCATTTGAGCATTATATAAAATCAATAGGATTGTTTGCTACCAATACAGATTCATGCAGCTTAGTCAAGATCAAGTATAAGACACGGCTTATTATTATAGAGAAAAAAAGAATTGATTATTTGCTTAAAAGTGACTTTATGGGATATGGCCTTCCCAGTAGTTGCAACTTTCTGGATACTGGGTTTCATTATAAGAGATCCCATATATTTTAATGATCACTTGAGAAAAGACCCTTTTTTAGGAATGAAATGGAAAGATAGAAATTAGAACAGGGAGAACAAACAAAGTAAATATTGAGTATTGTGCTATACACAAACACTGGGGTAAACTGCTACGAATGTTGAGTGAACATTCTCATTTATACTATGAGCTGTGTAGTCGGGTCCGGGTAGTTGAGCTGTACCCAATCCAAAAGCCATTCTTACTTACTACAAGTCATGTCATCTCCCAACTTACCAAGTTTTTGTGCTGTTTCCTTCAGAGTTCTCCTCTCTACACAGAAATTTGCTTCACTGACTCTGCAAATGAGAACAGATGAGAACATTCAAATCATAAATGCATTTGTCACTGCAAGTCTTAATTGGTTGTATTGTATTTATATAGCACCATAAGCATTCAGTGTCATTTACAACCATTATTAGCTTCCACTCAAGTCTCCACAACAAACTCATACTAGGTTTTAGGTGTAAATCATCATTAGCTTCCTTGACAATATAGATTTGTACATACTCACGATTTCATATTACATAAAACTTCAAGCTGTACAAAAGAGGACAGTATATTTTTTTGCATATCAGAAGATAAAGCTTCATAGCATGTGCTGGTTCCTAGAAAACAGAATATAAGCAAACTATTGTAAATTAACATTGGCCCATGCAGGTCTTGAAAAGCTGGTATTAACTGGAACCAATATACAGTAAGAAAACCATGGAAAGAGGAAGTATTAGAGTGCTGGAACTTTAACCACCGTATTGAGGTCTGACCTCATCAGTGCTAGTTAAAAAAACGTGAATTTCTAAAGCTGTAGAAGTTCTAAATGCAACCATAAGTGAACTCTAAGGGCTCATTTAAAACTGGTACTGGTTCAAATGCTGGAGCGCTGGACCCATACACAGAGCAGTTGTACATGTATTAGTCAAGTCACAGTGTCTCCTTTGACCTTGAGTTTCATAGTGCATAAGAAAGTGGTGTTGTGGTTTTTGCACTCCATATTGTAAACGTAAAGAGGTGTGTGTACATACTTTCACAAGAGGAGCTAGGTGCAAAGTGTGAAAAACATGGTGCTTTGGACCTTGTTCCAACATTGTGAATGTTAGCCTTATTGTTGCAAACAGAAAAAAAATGTAATGGCCACACCTATATTCATGATTCGTCTATTTGGTAGTATGGACCATTTTAAAAAATAAAGACCTTCATTACTTGTGACTGCACTATATATATATATGTGTTGTCACAACATGTAAGACAAGGTATGGGACTAAATCTACAGCATTGGTATTAAACTACATAAAAATAAATCTATTTCACACTATGAATTACATGTTCCAACTACAGAGCAGGAGATAGCAGAAATAAAGTACTTACCTGACACAATTTGATGAGAAATAAAACTCCTCACTCCAGATATGTATTGCTTTTCTGTGAAAGCATTAGTAACTTCTCCTAAAAGATATGTGCAGGCTAACTGAAAAGAAAAAAAACATTCTAGTTGCAGCCTAGATTTAGGTGTTAATTCATCATGGAGTGTATCTTAAGTATTTACAAAGAAATCGGAATACATTAAGCCTACCTTATAACCTTCCAAAAACGGCTGGAACATTTTTGCTAGAAACAAAGCAGCAATAGTTCCTTTGTCGGTTAACATGATTTCATTTGGCGTTGCGTGAATGATGTCACATTTAGTCAATATAAAGCAACCTTCTTCAAAATCCTATTATATAAAATTTAAAAAAAATACAGTAAGATTAACATTACCCTTAAAGGGATTGTTCACACTTTTTTCAGTTCAATTGTTTTCAGATAGTTTACCAGAAATAAAGACTTTTTTTCAATTACTTTCTATTTTTCATTTGAGAATGTTTTCTAATACAGGTATTGAAGTTTTGTTTTTCACCCTCATATGTCCCAGGGTGCTTTTGATTTGGTATTCAACCAATCAAATGCAAAGCAATTAATTAGGTGTTTTCCTAGTTATTAACTGGGAGCAGGCCCGGAGTGGCAATCTCTGGGTTCTGGCAAATGCCAGAGGGGCTGCTATAAGGTCCCATTGAAAGTCAGTATTTAGTGGGCTGGTGGGGGCTGTTTGGGCCTCTGTGTGCCTTAAATGCCAGGGCCTATTTTAATTCTCAGTCCGGACCAGACTGGGAGAACTATAAAACTGCTCATGTTGAGTTCTACACCTAACATATATGCTCCATTTAAATGTAGAGATATATATTGAATTATCACTTTCTTGTCATTGACATGCACATCAGACAGAGAATAAGTTTAAAGCATGGGTCACACAAAACTTGCAGTGGGTAAGACTATAAAGACTATACTTCTTTACCTTGTCTTCAGAGCCAGGAAAGAAGATGAACTCCTTTGAAAAAACACGCCTTAAGAAGCTAAAGGATTGGAAAATTTCTTCTGAAAATAAATAAAATATATTTTTTTAGTTTGAGAGATAAAGTACCCTTTAAGGTGTAGCTATTTAGTAAAGGCAAACTTGAAACATTAGGCTTAAAGTACAAGATAGGGACTTTTTCTACAAAAACTCCTAGATTAGAAGCCAAAATGATACAACTCATAAGCTAGTAATTACATGTTTTCAGTTGCTACAGTTAAGACTATTGCTGTAGTAAAATAAATTAATATTACCTCTTGTGGAACTCTGCACCATTTCACAAGCTAGAATCACCAGTGCAGGGCGGACACACACATTAATCATTTGGTTCCTATAGAAGGCACACATGAGTAAAGACACTGCTTGTTTAAAGACTATCTCTTCTGTCAGTAAACCTTTGTGCTTGTGCTCAAGCAAAGTCACATGGCCATCAACAAGACTGAAAATGTTTGAATGAAGATCAATGCCGGACCGAACCACTCTGCTGGCAGACAGATTATCTGGAAGACGCATCAAGAAGAAACAATCATGAATTTAAGAAATGCCACTTTTCTGAATGCAGAATGGTATTTTATTTCTATTAGTATCCATCTTTGTTTCCACGCTGATTAAAAAAAAGCAACTTTTGTATGGGAAAATATACCTTACTTCTATAAAATGAGTAGCAGGGCCTATTCACTGCATCAGTGACAATCACATCCTAAGTCATTAAATAAACCATAAATAACAGTGTAAAGCAGTGTAGTTAGCTGAAAAGTTTCTGTTTCTGCTTGGAAGGGGAATTATTGTATATCATAATGCACATTTGAAAAGGCACTTAGAGGATATATTTCCAGTTGACACCACTAAAGAGACTTCTGAGCCATATCCATGGAGTATAGCTGTTCCCCAGTGACAACAGTTGAGTTCCCTCCATTTGGAATATGATAAAGAACCAGAGAAGACAGCTGCTATAGATGCGTTTAATAAAGCATGTCCCCCCTTGTTCCCCCAGAAAACCTAATATACTGTAAACTAATGTATTATTGTCAGTGGGCAGGAGGAACCATTTTAAGCACAAGGCAACTTAGAAAAATGTATCTTGAGCTTAAGAATTTTGGAAAAAACCCCCATCCCCTTTTTTGCAAAATTCTTAGATTGTTATGGGGTAGGGGTTTTATATTTGATATGCCCATGTTGGCTGAAAAAAAAAAAAAAAAACCAGTTTGGGACACTGAATTAACACATTCCAGAGTAATCCCATTTACCAGAAGAGTCTGATATAAACAGCATGTTTCCCTATTAAACAGCAAAAATGACAATTTTAATAGCCAGGGTTCTCCCCAACAGGACAGCAGCAACCAATATTGATCACGTGCTAAAACAGAAGAAAATACAGCCATTTCTTCCACAAGTTGTTTTCCTGAAAAACAGCTTAAGAATAAATAGTAATAAAAAAGGTTTACATTATTTCAATTCTCACCACAATGGATGCTTTGAGTGGTTCAATCTGCAAAAAAAATTACCAAGCATAGCACAAAGATAAATATTGAAATATAAAAATGTTATTCATACCAGGCCATTCCAGGAACCCTCCAAAGGTCTCTATTAAATCTTTCAGCCAAAGAGTCTTTTCAACTAAGACATTAAAATCCATCTCTGGTAAATTCTGCAGCAAAATGGTTGCTATCAAAACTCCAGGGCCAAGAACCATGTTTGCAATTTGGTTAAGTTCTACTTTATAAGCCACATCACGGACAAATGATTGCACATCTTCAGGTGGTCGCTGGGGAAGGTGTCTGAAACACAGGTAAGCATATAATTATTTGCCCACCCAATTTATGTTTTGTACTTGCAGAGAACCTTTAAAGGACATGTAAACCCCCACAAAATATGTTATCAGTGAACAGCCTCTTTGAAATCTTTAAAGGGATACTGTTATGGGAAAAAAAAAATTTTCAAAATGAATCAGTTAATAGTGTTGCTCCAGCAGAATTCTGCACTGAAATCCATTTCTCAAAAGAGCAAACAGATTTTTTTTATATTCAATTTTGAAATCTAACATGGGGCTAGACATTTTGTCAATTTCCCAGCTGCCCAAAGTCATGTGACTTGTGCTCTGATAAACTTCAATCACTCTTTACTGCTGTACTGCAAGTTGGAGTGATATCACCCCCCTCCCATTCCCCCCCCCCAGCAGCCAAACAACAGAACAATGGAAAGGTAACCAGATAGTAGCTCCCTAACACAAGATAACAGCTGCCTGGTAGATCTAAGAACAACACTCAATAGTAAAAACCCATGTCTCACTGATACACATTCAGTTACAAAACAGCAGCCTGCCAGAAAGCATTTCTCTCCTAAAGTGCAGGCACAAGTCACATGGCCAGGGGCAGCTGGGAAATTGACAAAATGTCTAGCCCCATATCAGATTTCAAAATTGAATATAAAAAAATCTGTTTGCTCTTTTGAGAAATGGATTTCAGTGCAGAATTCTGCTGGAGCAGCAATATGTGTTTTGAAAAAAACATGTTTTCTGATGACAGGATCCCTTTAAATACCCACTCCAGTTGAGCAAAGTTTAATAGTAAGGCTGCAGCATCAACATATTCACTTCTGCTCTTTTAACCCACTGGAATTTGCTTTGGCTGTTGGCTAATGGACATGCTCAACTCAAATTACTATACACGTCCTACAAGTTAGCAGCCAATGAATATATGGCATTGCTCGTTCCTATAGACACTGTGCTGTAGCTGTCTTATTTTTTTCTTTCAGTTTTTTTTATAGATTGCATAAGAATTCAGTACAAGTCAGTGGTTGTGATTGCTGCTTCGAGACTAACTCTGGAAAATCACATTACGCTGTACTTTAATCAACTAAATAATTAGTAGGGATGCGCCGAATCCAGGATTCGGTTAGGGATTCGGCCGAATCAAATCCGAATCCTAATTTGAGTATGCAAATTATGAGCGGAGAGGGAAATCACATAACTTTTTGTCACAAAACAAGGAAGTAAGAAATGTTTTCCCCTTCCAGCCCCTAATTAGCATATGCAAATTAGGATTTGGATTCGGTTCGGTATTCGGCTGAATCCTTCTTTAAGGATTCTGGGGTTCGGCCGAATCCAAAAAAGTGGATTCGGTGCATCCCTAATAATTGGTTTTGAAGCTTAGTACACAGATGCATAAATCATGGTAAATAGTTACCTGGGCTTTAAATTAAATTGGGCACGGTTTATTATCCCAGAAGACAACGATCGTAATGATAAAGGCTGTCCAAAGTAAATGTGGATGTTTCCAAAGTTTTCATTTAGAATTCTTCTTGCTTTTATCAATCCCTGCAAGAAGATATAAAGAAAACATAAGGGCTTTGTGCCTGTTGCATTTTTAAAAGAGAGAGACAATGTTCAAAGAAAAGAACACCTTACTGATGTAGACTCTTTGGGTTTTGGCACGCCAAGAAGTTCAAATGCATAAAGAGATTCTTCCAGCACCCTTTCATAATTAATACTGATTGGTACAATGTATGTGTCAAACACTTCACCTTTGAAAAACGGCTCCATGGCAACATTTAACAGACCTAATGCAAATAAATGGTAAGAAAGCATATTAATAAGCATATTTAAAAGAAACTGTGCCATCACTTAATGATTTGTGACCTACTCCAGCATTTTTTACTTAAAGGGGAAATATTCATTATCATCTCAAATCAGAACAAAAATGAGTGAGCAAGCTAGAATGGCAAATGAATTCCTGAGTGAAACATGGGTAAAAAATTTAGGGATGCACCAAATCTAGGATTCGGCCTTTTTCAGCAGGATTCGGATTTGGCCGAATCCTTCTGTCTGGCCGAACCGAATCCTAATTTGCATACGCAAATTAGGGGTGGAGAGGAATATCTCCTGACTTTTTGTCATTAAACAAGGAAGTAAAAAATGTTTTTCCCTTCCCACCCCTAATTTGCATATGCAAATTAGGATTCAGATTCGTATTCGACAGAATCCAAAATAGTGCAGAGAATAGTTGCAGAGAAGTCATGTGTGGCCTTAACAAAAATTTTAATAGCCTTATTAGGTACAGCAAAATCTATATAGAGTTACCTGCAATTAACTATACTAAATCAGGAATGGTTTAGAAAAAATGTCAGATGGAGCTAATGTATATTCAACTGCAAGATGGAATGACAAAGTTTGCCTCTACCCATGATGCTTCAGTGTAATTTCTGAATGTGCACTCAATACAGGGGTGCAAAATCCAAACTGCTGATTTGGTGGAATTTCTCTGGAAACCCCCTACCTGCCCAAACAGTATAGAGAAAGTATATACAAATAAGGCTTATAAATAGCACTAAAAAGCTTTTAAACTTTTTTTCCTAAGTTGGAATCATTAATTGTTTAGTGTGTGATGGGTTCATTATTTAACAAGGTCTGGCCTTTTAGAAAATAACACAGTACGTACCAAACTTAGGACTTAATGTCTTGCATGTTCTGCTCCTCTGCCCTTCAACAAAGAATTCCACTGGAGCATATCCATTCTGTAAAGGTAGATTCCTTGTTAAGGAGTAAAGCAGACAAACACAGCTAATAGAGAGTATGTTAATGCTTCATTAAATCATCATACAGTGGAATATAATAATATATAAACTGAATTTCAATTCAGTTTATATATTATAAACTGAATTTCAATTTGAAGTAAATGCTTGTTGAATGAGACAAACTGATGTTTATAAAACAATAAGATGTTTAACATAAACAAGATTCATGCAAGGAGGTCTAAAAAATATTCCACTGTATCTGCAACCTCTATTACTAATGCAACTGAGAATCATGGTGCAAATTTAGATAGTTTGGCCAAAAGAACTATGGATGCACCGAATCCACTATTTTAGATTCAGTCGAATACCGAACCGAATCTGAATCCTAATTTGCATATGCAAATTAGGAGCGGGTAAGTAGAAAGTGGAAAAAATTGGTTTACTTCCTTGTTTTGTGACGAAAAGTCACGAGAAATCCCGCTATGCCCACAATTTGTATATGCAAATTAGGATACGGATTCGGTTCAGCCAGGCACAAGGATTCGGCCGAATCAGAATCCTGCTGAAGGCCGAATCGTGAACCAAATCCTGGATTCGGTGCATCCCTAAAAGGAACTGTAAGGATACTACAATCTAGGCAATAAGCACTGTACTGACAGTACTCAAAGCTTATACAGCATAGTCTATCCTCATCAGTTCAATGTATAGCCCATCTCAGTGATCCCCAACCAGTAGCTCGTGAGCAACATGTTGCTCTCCAACCCCTTGGATGTTGCTCCCAGTGTCCTCAAAGCAGGAGATTATTTTTGAATTCCAGGCTTGGAGACAAGTTTTGGTTGCATAAAAAACAGGTGTACTGACAAACAGAGCCTCTTGTAGGCTGCCAGTCCATATAAGGGTTACCAAACAGCCAATCACAGCTCTTATTTGACATCTCCATGGACTTTTTCAAGTTTCTGTTGCTCTCCAACTCTTTTTTACATTTAAATGTGGCTCGTGAGTAAAAAAAGGTTGGGGACCCCTGGCCCATCTGATGAAAGACTAATCCTATATTGCTCACAGCAGGAAATTAGTTTGACTTCAGGTGTTTTGACTCCAGTGTTTTTAAGGAAATCCACAGCAAAAAAAAAAAAAAAGCGCAGCTTTAGAAATAGGGTTGTTATTACTATCTTTCTAGGGCAATATTTGTTGGGTTTCTTTTAGGGATTCTGGCAAATCCTGGGCCTATATAAACAACATTTAGATTCAGCTGAATCCTTAATACGCAGCCAAATGAAATCGGAAATCTAGAACTCATGTGACATCCAAATTACTTGATAACTGCAAGCAAAACCTTTTTTTCAGATTATGGACATTTTGCGGTTTTTAATATATATCAGTTATATGAACAATATGTAAATTAGGACTTATATTGGTTTTCAGTAATTTGTGGAAACTAAATGATGCATTAGGTACATCTCTAGTTTCTTTTGGTTTATAGTGGACTGGTCCCAGGAAGCTGCGCTCCCCTGCGTTCCGTTTTTCTGCGTTCAGCCGCAGGGAAGCGCAGGAATAGACGCATTAAGCTTTTTTCCATGGGGCTGTACTCACACAGGCGCCGAACGCAGGAAAAATGCGTTCAACCTGCGTTCGCCACCTAGAGGCTGCCTGATAAAACAGCTTTCAATGCTTTCCTACTCTACTTACCCGCAGCAGAGTCTTTACATATTCAGCAAAGACTGCCCAATACAGTTGGTTCCCTCGAAACGTTCTTCTCATATAAAATGCTCCAGACATGCGCAGCAACTCACCTACAATTTTCATGCCCATGAAGTCTGTTGCATACAGAAAAAGATCAATCATGTTATTAAACAGTAATTTATAAAAATGTTTTTTTCAGATTTGGCCAATATTTATGTTCAAATGAAAATATTCCACTGTTTTTTTACTTCTTCTATAAAAAAAAATTGCATATGCCCTGCCATATATTTTTTTTTATTTTTCTAAACACAGATATACCGGACTCCATAGATTGCATGAGATTCTGCCTGTGCTGCAGGAAACAGCTCCCCCTCCCCCTAAGGCTTAAAGACTGATTCAATCACTCATAGGTGCATGTTCTGTCTTTTGCACAATGCCCTGCTAAGCAAAGTGGCAACCATGATGAATGTGTAGTCATTTTACACGGTGCACCCTAAGTAGTTCTCGGATACTATGGAATGGCACAGTATAATTGGTCAGGTAGGTAGGCTGGTGACTTTGGGTAAACGAAAACCCCCACATAAATGTTTTGTCTTTGGCTGCAATTTGCTGCTGAGTAGTCACACAATTCTATGGAATCCGATTGGTCAGAAGGGAGGCATGTAATTTCAGAGACAACAGATTGCTGATTAAAGTCAGCACCTTTGAAAACCTCTAGGTACATGTTTTTCCTTTGCAACAATGTTCTGCTGCAATTCTTTGAAACAGTGTAATCTGGTCCCTGAAAAGTTTTAATGCATTCCATACCACATGGCACACACAATGCATGGCATTTTTACCTGGTATACATATCCTCTTGCTGTCTTTTCAGGTAAATACAACAGTACCTCATTATACTAAGCAGATAACACTATTCACCACTCATTACCAGAGATTTATTTAGTAGAAAGGAATTAGTGTTAAGATGCTGTATTTTAAGTTGTGATTTTCTCAATAACGAGAACGTTTTTTACTTTAGCATATTATGAGTAAAAGGAATAAAAAAATAATGTGATTCCAAAAAAAAAAAGATTTAAGTCTTTATCCGTGAGTGTATTGTGAACAGCACAAGAGGAAATTTGTCCCGATAGCAATGGAAGGGGAAGCATTAACTTTAATCACAGAAATAAGGGCATTCATGTAAAAAATTGTGTCCGACATTAAGATTTCATTATAACAAAAGGCAGAAAAAAATAAAGGTGAGGGAGAAGTTTTATGATGCTTCATGTACATTATACATATATGTACATATACTGTAGGATATTGATAGAAACCTGCCAATTATTCTACTCCAATATAAAATAAAATAACCTGTAACAAGTCTATCTATAAACACAGATGAAGCCACTAGAGGGCACATGAAAGCAGAACAGCTTTTGACAACCTGCAGTCTGTGTGGCTAATTTCCAGAGCAGTTAATAGGGACGCACCAAATCCAGGATTCAGTTCGTGATTCGATTCAGATTGTTTCTGCGCACTGAAAAGTTATTTTTGCATATGCAAATTAGGGTTCATTTTCAGTATAGGATTGAGCAGAATCCTTAATGAAAGGCTCAGGATTCGGGTGAATCCCAAAACAGTGGATACAGTGCATCATTAGCAGTTACCAATGGGCAATTAGTTTTGTTCAGGCTACTAGGGGGCCTATTTATTATTTTTTCCAATTCTGATTTTCCAAACTTGAATATTCTAGATTTTTAAATAAAAAAAAAAAAAAAAGAAAAAATGATTGGATGAAAAAGAAATCAACCACTAAAACCTGGCAGACATCTAGGTAAGTCAAATGGGGGTGTATGCTCAGCGCTCATAAAAGCTATTTTTTGTTTTCCAGATTTTTTAAACCATCAAATTATTAAAATGGAACAATGTAATTTTATTTGAAATATAGATTTTTACTTGAATTAAAGTCATTACTTTTTTTTAATAAAGTTACATTCATAAATACAGTATGCCAACGAAAAAGAGAACAAAAAATAGAATTCATCACAATAATTTTTGTAAAAAAAAAAAACTTAAGGCCTGACATTCCCCACCCCTCTCTGCTGCATGTTGCTCACAAACCCCCAACATGCAACCCACAACATTGTGGAAAAACAACATTGTGGAAGTTTAACTGATGCTTCTCAAGCTAAGATGAACCTTTGAAAATAATATAATTGAAGAAAGTTTTTTTTCCCCATAGATATCGTATGTGTGTATTCTTCATTTTCAATTTGTGCATTTACCGGTACCTCCAGGATTCCCAATGTATGCTTGAACCAGAAGCATTTGCAATGTGCACATTGCCATCTTGCAGCCACTAATAGCTGGGATTGTGACTAAAAAATATTCTGATATTTTGTGGGTAAAAAAAACCCATCGATTTGCAATGAGCCCTAATGGGTTTTCCTGTTTTAATCTTCAGGCACAGGGTGTGTTAATGCTGGTGTATTCACATGTATATTTCAATAATAAAGAGTCTAAAAAAATAACTTTACTAAAAAAACCTGCTCAGCCATATGACACATACATTAAAAGGGTTGTTCACCTTTGAGTTAACTTTAAGTATAATGTAGAGAGTGATGTTCTGAGACAATTTGCAATTTCCTTTCATGTTTTATTATTTGTGGTTTTTGAATTATTTAGCTTTTTATTCAGCAGCTCTCCAGTTTGTAATTTCAGCAGTCTTGTTGCTAAGGTCCAAACTACCCTAGTAACTATGCAGTGATTTGAATAAGAGACTGGAATATGAATAGGAGAGGGACTGAATAGAAAGATAAGTAATAAAAGTTATCAATAACAATACAGTGGTAGCGTTACAGAGCATTTGTTTTTTAGATGGGGTTAGTATCCCCATATGAAAGTAGGAAAGAGTCAGAAGATGAAGGCAAATAATTAAAAAAAATAAGTAATGAAAATGAATAGAAAATTTGCTTAGAACATGCCATTCTAGAAGATACTAAAAGTTAACTGAAAGGTGAACCATCCCTTTAAATCATCTTATACCAGGGGATGTTCAAATAGAGGTTATATTTTTTTTTTTTTTGCTTCATACTTGAAATAATGCAGCCTTTCTATGATATACAAATAACTCATACTCACACAGAGTTTACACCAGGGATGTGGAGTCAGTAATTAAATCATTCGACTCAGACTTCGCAGTTTATGGTACTTCTGGCCTCCTCTGTTTTTAAAACAGCAGCAACACCAAAAACTGAAAGTGTATCAAAGTTATTAAAATATAATGTACTGTTGCTCTGCACTGACAAAACTTCCCCCATGGCTACACAGCAGCTTATTTATATAAGCTATAATAGTGTTTCTGAAGCAAACACACAGCTGTTACCAGTGCAAGATAACAGAATATTACATGTTAATTACTTTAAAACACTTCCATTTTTGGTGTTACTATTCCTTTAATATACAAGTCATTTTATCCCTACCAAAGCTCAAAAATATAAACCACATCTTTGGTATTGTTCTTAGAAACATAATTACTTCTGCCATATCCTCCTTCATAGAAACTCTTAAATCTGATTTGATTATTTTCAGTGCTTGTATTTAAAGTTATTAGGAGTCTGAACACTTTTGGCAACTCTGACTCCAAATACCCAAAATTGCTTCTGATTCCATAGCTCTGGATTACACCAAGTACTCCTTCACCTATAAAGCCCCTGGCCTTGCCTTGCTAAATAAATCCCCACAGAAGTTGACTCTACAGGACGATTTCAATTCCCTCCCTTTAACACCACATTTCTTAATTCTGCCTTTAAGAAATGAGAATGAACTACCTAAAATGTGTGGAGCGCAGGTTCCAAAAAATGTAATAATCACCATGAGCAATCAGGAACTACAGGTATGGGACCTGTTATCCAGAATGCTTGGGAACTGGGGCTTTCCGGATAACAGATTGTTCCGTAATTGTGATCTTAATACCTTACGTCTACTAGAAAATCTTGTAAACATTAACTAAACCCAAAAAGCTAATTTTGCTTTCACTAAGGATTAATTCTATTCTTAGTTTGGATCAAGTACAAGGTACTGTTTTATTATAACAGAGAAAAGGGGAAATTGTTTTTAAAAATTTGAATTATTTGGTTAAAATTGAGTCTATGGGAGATGGCCGTTCAGTAATTCTGAGCTTTCTGGATAATGGGTTTCCGGATAACAAATCCCATACCTGTACTAAGAGACTCAACACAGTGACCAGAACAGAAATTAAAGATTAAAGAATGAGGAGAGCACTGTTCAATAGCAAAAACGCTGTGGTTGTGTTTATTAAAAGCTACTACACGACATGTTTCGGGTTATTATATACCCTTTCTCAAGGGTATATAATAACCCGAAACATGTCGTGTAGTAGCTTTTAATAAACACAACCACAGCGTTTTTGCTATTGAACAGTGCTCTCCTCATTCTTTAATTTTTGTCATTTGTTGGGATAGCGGTTTACCCAAGCGAGGATTGATGCATTCCTAAAAAGACTGAAAAGGCAGTGCGGAGGACATCATTTGTATTTTACAGTGACCAGAACAGGCCAACATCGCAGACACCCCAGTGCTTTGTGGGTTTTTTTTGGTTTTTTTTTAATATCCCACCAATCTGAAGACAGGTTTAAAGAGAAATAAACGGTTAGTAAATTGTAGAAAAATAGTGCTCAGATTTTAGGAATCGCACATACTGAATGAGAATGGTATACTGACATGTTGCACAGAAAATTTTTGTGCCGGCATTTATGGAATGACTGGAATCTTAAGGGCTATTTGAATTTATTTGAAAGTGTTTGTTAAACTGTTAGTTAGTAAATATTTGCTTAAAGGCGCCCTCTGATATCTGTTAATATGTTATCTGTTCAAAGCCTCAAAACCAAGCTAATCTCAGAAATATTATATTTGTGTACTTTGAGCACTATTTGATTTCATCACCAAAAAGCATAATAAGGTAGAAATGTAGCAAAGGGTCACAGATTGTAAACTCATATTGGCAGAGTTTGTCCTATCATTTGCAACTGTTTTGCTTTTGTCTGCCTTCTTGTGTTCTCACATAAAACTAAAGTGACAATAAAGAGTCAGGATGGCATTTTAAAGCAAACAATTCCCTGTCTTAATAACACTGAATTAGATGTCTTTAATAAAAATAAAATAGCCGATTGATCATTGTATTACGTATGTGTTTTTGGTTTGCACTTGTACACTTGGTTTGCTGCAGTCTATGAATGAACCGAATCAATCATCCAAACAGGGCAGACTGCTGGCACCCATCTTGTACATGTCATCTGTGATGAAAGCTTTTTATCTAGTACATGTAGACAAAGTGTGCCTTTGGTTGACTGCATTCACATGGAATATGTGCTGTTTAGAAAATAATATGCAAACTGAAAGAAAGAGACCAGTGGTTGTTAAAATGGAGTGGCATGAAACAAATATCACACAATTGTCATATATTAGACAACTGCAGAGCTCACAGGATTTATAAGAGACTGAAACTGAAATTACTGCCAATGTACTCACTGCTGGATTTAATAGTACTTTACACTTTTCGCAGCACCAAAGATAGTCTAAAACTGGATAATACTTTACAATCCTGAATTCATAGTACCAAGCGAATCTAAAAGAATTAAAGGAACATGGTTTCCTTCTTACTTTATTCTGTTAAAACAGGCTAAGCACTAAATACTTGCCCATTCCTGAAGCGATGACCGGAAGTGCTAGGTCATACGAGTACAGAACATAAGACATCAACAGAAAGTCAATGTAGCTTCGGTGACTGGGAAGCAGCACAACTGGATGTTCTTGAATGGCTTGAGTCAACTAGGTGAATGAGAGGCAGAATTATAATTGGTGATAGAATAACCATAACCACAGTATACAAATGAAAAACATAAAAACATGCGCCAAGAGTAATAAAATAGGTATCAGATTTTCCCATGCTTTAATACTTTGTGGTTCAAAGTAAAAATGTCGACTTACACATACGCGCATGCCTTTACAATAGCTCTGTGAACCTAAATGTCTGGCAAGGAATAATAAAATTCAAAGTTCTCAAAAGGCAGAAATCTATTACCTAGCATCATTATTTCAGACTTGCATTCAAGGCTAATATTTAATATATTACAAAACCAAGCATGAGTGAGTAGAGCAATTATGCCCACTGGTCTGCAGAAGAAAAGATGAGGAGCTGTGGACACCTTCAGGAGCATCTAAAAATTCAGGGGCTATAGTATCCTCTATAATATACAAGGCAGGCATAATGGCATCTCCAGTATGGCATTATCAGTAGGGTTTTAAGTCCTTTGAACACCGTCCTGCATAATTTGCTTTTAAAAGTTAACTGTTAATCCTCACCCTAGACTTATGAATCCTCATTCCTACTTGCTATTGGGCTAAAGAATTAGGATGTTAGTCAGTGGTCACATTAAATCCCACAATAAGCTCCTACCAGGAGTGATTCACAGTCTGTATCCTTTAGAAGCCTGGGCTATAGGTTACTTTACATGGTAAAACTTATGGGTTAATGCAATAACAGGTCTACATTTTTCCCCAAATCTATTAACCCTCAGCAACAAATCAGATGTGTGTTTTCAAACAGCTAGCTAGTAAATGCTGCCTCCATATTAGATGCTATGGGTTAATAGAAATGTAGCAAACATTAGACTATTTATTACATTACCCACTTGGAGAATTTATCACCCCAAAAAGACAATGATATGCAGTCAGGGCAGCCATCAGGGGGGAACAGGGGGGAGAGTTGTAGGGGGCCCCGAGGGTAAGGGGGGCCCGACCACGCCACACTTACTTGATTAGCCGAGCCCCCCATCTTTCTGAGAGCAACTGACTTTGGGAAGGCATGGACGTTTAAGGGGCCCTGGCCACCAATTTTCTCATAATGTGGGGGCCCTGGCCACCAATTTTTTTTTCTCATGTGGGGTCCTAGCCACCAATATTTTTTAATGGGGGGGGGCCCTGGTCACAAATGTTTTTTTATGGGGGGCCCTGACCAGCAATATTTTTTTATTAACATGTGGGAACCCTAGCCACCAATATTTTTTTTGTTTTTTTACTGTGTGGGGGGGGGGGCGAACCTGTGGGGTGGGGAGGGTGGACCTGTAGGTGGGGCTTGCGGTGGGTGCAGCCCAGGGGGCCCAGGAAATTTTTTCGTATGGGGCCCTGTGATTTCTGATGGCGGCCCTGTATGCAGTGATGATAAAGGTGAATATCTTCTTATAGAATAGCTTCTTATACATAGCCTAATGTGGATCTGTATGAGAAGTGTGAACACACTACATGCAGAAAGTCCTATTTGAAAGATAAAGACATTTAACTGACATGCTGTCTTACTTTCATTCCTAATAAGCAAACCAAAACCACAGGCTCAGTTGTGACTTACCCTCTGTATGCCTTCCTCATTGACACATACTTTCTGGAAGAGTCGCTTGAAGATCTTACTTAAGCTCATGGCAAACAAACGGATGGCTCCCATCCTTAAATTGTGACCCATTTCATCCAGAATCTCAGCTGCCTGTTCCTGAATGACTTCACATGACTCCCCAGATTCTAATGATATCTTCAGAGATGGAGGAAAACAGCAATACATTACCCACTGGTACATATTGTATACAAGGACAAAGATGCATAAATTGTATAGCTAGCTACATAGAACTGCTAAAAATAGCAAAATTGTAATACAATGCAGAATTTAATCTTACATGTGTTGGTAGGAATATTATGCACTCTTACACAATTTTTTTATTATATTGGTAAAACTAAATGGCAGTTAAAATCTACATGTACAAAACGCTGAGATTTTTCCTTAGAAATGCAAGATATTCTCAAAATCTAATGTAATAAAATTATAATGTAATTGTTAATGAACATTTCTACAGAATTAAAGGAATAGGAAAGTAGTAAATGAATATCAGCTCAATGTAATTGGCTTATAAATAGGTACTGAAAGAGTAACTATGATTTATTCTAAACAGGACTTGGCAGAGTGAGCTGCAGAGTGTAGGAGTGCCCTGCAAAGATATTTACAGGGTACAGGTCCAGCCCTGAGTGAAATTAGCTTGTGTGACTTATTTTAGGTAAATGCTCACATTTAAAGTGCATTTAAAACACAATGATGCTGGTGTTTTAGTGTAATTCCCATTGAACAACAAAGAGAGGGTGACTTCTGACATTTTTATGCTACGGGCCCTAGACTAGGACATAACAAAAAAGGCAGGGATATAAAAGGCCTGCTGAAATTCTGACTAATATGCAATTTCAGCATTTGTTTGAGATGTAGGGGCCTCAAAAGTCATTGTTGTTATCACCACAACTTTAAGACTTGCAATACTTGCATTAAACTTGTTTTCTTCTATTCTTTTGTAGACTGATTAACATCATTCAGGGCCAGCCCTTCACCTCTACATGCCCAAATTAGTCTTTTCCTAGTCTGTCTTTTTTCCAGCCACTGCATTAACCTCTTAATGCCCAGAGGGAAGGGCAGTCCTTCTCATGGTTCCCTGGAGATTTTTCTTTATAGGGTTTTTTTCCCCTTTCCTGCTCCGTGAGTCTAGAGGTTGTGCTAAATTTGCCCCAGTCCCAAATAAAACAGCAGTGATCAGTTTAAAATAAAAAAATTTCTCTGACATTCCTAGGGTTTCTCACAGCCTGATATCCGCAAATCAAAAAGAGCATATCTGAAAATGTATTTGCCATTTTAGGAGCGTTTCATCATACTTACAGTTGAGAAGTAGGTTTAAAGAAGAACTTTCTTTCTCTTTTAATAGTTTTATACTGATATCACTTTTGCTATTAACAGCAAGCAACATATTTCCATTCTAGCCATTTAAAAAGGCTTTAATCTTAGGAGCCTTACCTGTCTGATGACATATTGCAGCTCAAAGGACTGTAAGACACTAGTCTTGAGCCCATTTGGAGTACAAGGAGTCAAGTTCCTATAGATCACCGGTGTGTAGCATTTCATAGCATATTTGAGGTCACTAGACTGCCGACGTTCCTCAAGTATATCTTCAAAGACTTCTCTCTTCTTGCTCCTGAACTCCTTCTGCTGTGTATACATTATATGTTATATGTTTTTTTTCCATTTTCTGTACAATTCCCACCATATTTCAGCCTCTATCACAGCTTTCAAAAAAAACTCCCTTAAAGCAGTCTACCTGCCCCCACCCCGGGAAATGCCCCTAACTCTTAACTTACCCCTGTCCAGATTCTGTCCAGCGGAGTTCACGGCAGCCATCTTGAGCTGCTTTGGTAATCTTAGTTTTTTATGAGTTTCGGCGCACGCACAGTTGTCGCGAAGCAGGAAATTGCTCAAACTGCGCATGCGCACTTCGCCGGTCTCATTCCGAAGATTACCGAATAGAGAAGAAGATGGCTGCCATGAACTCCGCTGGCCAGAATTTGTACAGAGGGGTAAGTAAAGAGTTAGGGGCATTTCCTGGGGTGGGGGGCGGCTAGGCTGGGGGGGAGGAGGGAGGGGGGTCTATGTAGGGTTTTTTTTATTAAGGGTTTGTTTCTCCTTTAACAGGTCAACTGACAGAATCCCTGTCCAAAATGTTGAGCAAACTTTGTTTGTGTGTCGACCATCAAGGACACAGTGAAGTGGTTACAAATCACATCTTCATTGCTGCACCACTGGTGTAACATCTCAAGAGTAGGGTCTAATCAGTATCATGTATGGTTTCATTGTTTCATGGTTGTGGGGCCTGGGAGGTGCAACTTGTTGCAAGTGTTCTCAAGGTTCCTATGTACAGCTCCCACATCACTGTTTTTATATCTTGTAACAGTGTGTTGTGTGAAGGGGTATAAAACCCCCACCTTGTTCTTTGTTCTGTATTCTGCCTCTTGATAGTACAGAATCCATGCCGCTCATGTCAATTAACTTCATTATTTACCTCAAGTGATCTCCTGTTTCTGGTGAATTCCCATGACATAGGTACAGACACATAGGAATGAATGAGGCAAATTAAAAGATGCAGTGCTGTGCAGTGGAACACATTATAACTCTTGGATAGAAGCCCTTAGACACTGTCCTCTATAGATATTTTTCCCTCTAATAGTGTATCTATCTCTGGTTTTGGTAAAACTCATTATGACATTAACATAATTTTTGCTTTTTTTTTTTTAGACTGATATACTGTGGTAATTTACATACCTTATTAAAATCCATGATTTTGGAACCAGATTAATATTATTCAAAACTCATCTGGTTCCAAAAATTGTGGCTTTTGTGCTGAATATTGAATATTTGAGAAAAAGTTAAAATTACATTATCTTTGAACAAAATATTGCTGCATTCAGTTGTTCCCAGGCAGAGCAGCAAAAGTTAATTTCCCAGGCACAGGATGCATCTATTCATCTGATCATGTTTAGTACTCAATGCGACATGATGAACTCTACATGAACAGCAGAGGGTGCTCTGGATACATTTTATTATATTAGCAGTGTAAGAACTGAGAATATCTTTACATACGGTAAATAAAAAACTAATGTAAATTACTAAAAGGGCTTATAATAGCACTGTGATTCTACTTATTGTTATAATTTTCCCTATATGTCCCACTTAAGCTATCTCAGAACATCTAACATTGACAGAAATTCATTGCTATTTAACAAATGAGCAACTTCAGGTAAAATGTCTTTTTGTTTTAAACGTTATTGTTTCTGGATTTGACTTTGTCAAGGAATAAAATTCTAGTTACCAAACTCTCTCCAACGTGTGTCATTTTGTGCTTGAGTTTATTTTATAAGATTAAAAATTAGTTTTTCACGTTTATGAATAATGCATCAGGGAACATCAACATGTTGTAGAGCAGTCTGTTGTTCTCTAGAATAACAGACAATACTGATTATGAAATTCATGGCCTCTGTTTATCAGACTTTGCCCACAGGGGAAAGGTCTTTGCAGATCATCTCATCAGACTAGAACAGTATTACCACATTTCTGGTATATATAAAACTGTACTGTCTTTCACAATCCATATCAAAGTGCTGTTGAATCTTGAAAAAAATATGAAAATAAATTATTGCAATTTATGATACACATGACAACTATGGCATTATGTCACAAGAAAACAGATATATTTTGATCGCTAAATACAGAGTAAAGAGGAAACAAATGAGGAAGAAAAGTGTTAACAGAAAAGGTTTATAATGAAAAAACAAGGGGGAGGGGAAGAGTACTGTACTCAAACCTCCATAAGTAATAAAAGACACTAAGTTTGCCCAGGTGCAGTAACCTATAGCAACCAATACGCTGTTTGCATTTAAACAGGTGACCAGTAAATGCTTCTTACTGATTGGTTGCTATGATCCTAGGCAAATTGAGTTTTGGTTACCAGGGAAGAGGCGCAAGGCAAAGAAAATAAGTTTCATAACAACATGACCACCTGAAGCCACAGTTTCCCCTGAAGTATATACATAAGATGGGAACAAATGGATCTGACCAAAAACAGTATGCCTCTTATTCTATAATTGTTGGCACCTTGGGCAAATCAAGACTTCTGAATGTTTATTAAATAAGTGATTTTTTTTTTTTAAACTAAGAACTGCTATCTCAAAGCACCTTCTGATACAAATAGAGCTACACGTTTCCCCCAAGCTACTGGCATCAAACAATTATTAATGTGCATAGGCACATTATGAGATAAGCACTAAAGGGGGGGGGGCATTATGTGCCCCATCTACCTTTTAAAATTATATCCATTTCTAGCTTGATGGTTATGGCTCTATTAATGTAACTATGTTCTTATTAAGACTGAATTATAATGTGCAAACAAACACTGAGTGGACTGTTGATAAGATCACTGATGTTGGTCATAAAAACTAAGGTCATTACCAAGAAACAAGACTGTGTCTGAACATTAGTAGGCCCACAAGCAGACTAATATATGTCTGTATGCTTTACTTTTTAAATAACTGGAATGCAAGAATGGCGTAACTACAGAGGAAGCAGACCCTGTGGCTGCAGGGGGTCCCAGGAGGTATAGGGGGCCCCACGAGGCCCTAATTAGTGAGCAATTTCATCAGTTATTTGTTAAACAGGGCAACCTCTGGATATATTTGGGGGCCCTAAAATGAATTTGCTGTGAGGCCTAAAGCCACTAAATGCAAAGGCTACTTAAAGGGGTAAATTCACATTTACATTAACTTTTTTTTTGTTTGTATGTTATAGATTGACTTATTATTTATTTTGTACGGATTTTACATTCTTATGCTGGCTCTATAAGCTGTATGGCTGTTGGAGTCATTGTATTTGTGTTCTTATTTCATATAGTTTATTTTGATTTAAGACTGCTCTCCCTGGTTGCTACGGTAATCATCACCCAGCCACCAGAATTCCGTTTCACTTTGTGGAATACAAAAATGTAAAATGATTCACAAACACATACACAAAAAGGCTGGAGGAATTGTCTTGCCGTGCAGCCTACCCCATGCTGAAAGTTAAGGCAAACTACCGTTTAAATAAGGAGATCGAAATAAAGATTTTCTACAAGGAGTTATTGTCACAGAGGTGAAATATCTGCTCCTTCTCAATGCAAGGGCTGTGAATAAGGGATATAAGTAATGCAATGACAGGTTCAAGTCCCCTCCTTTACTACAAGCCATTGTCTTTGCAGGCGAGAGGACTGAGTAGCTCATGCCATTCATTAGAAGTGTTACACGTGCTCGGAGCAGTAAGTAAACTTACCAAGTACACGCTGCCCATCACTGCACACAGAGCCGCAGCCGATCACTCTCACAAGAGAAAATCTTGTTTCATTTGAAGTCTCAGGCAAGAGCTGTCTGTTTAACAAGTTTACATGCGCAGGAAGAGGCGGGGGAACAAAACAAGTGACATGTCCAAGTCCAATTTGACAGCTACGGAAGCCGAAGTGCGTTTTCTAAGACACTTAGTTGTGGACTGCGCAGTTGAAGGAAACAAATTCGCGTACTGGGAGGGAGGAGCGGGGTGCGCTTGCTGCGTTACGGAAGCTTCATGCTTACGGCTCTACGGAAGCCGCGTTTGGTCATAGTTCCCCGGCTATTGGAAGAAAATGGTTCCCACGTGTTACTAATATATACACTGTCTTCGCATCTGAAGCGATTTTGAATCTAGTGGCGGACTGGAAGCTTTCTAATATGGCTGAACGAGATCTTTCAATGACGAATCAACTGGACAGTGTGCTTAGTGCGCTGTACGATTTTGGTGAGTACTTATACATAGGAAATGATTATAGTGACATATGGGCAGGCACTGCTTAGATTCGCTTTAATCGAATTATTTATGTGTGTTAAATAAAGGGAAAACAAGCCCACAAAACATTTTTGGCCAATAACAAAAAAATGCTATTATAATAGACACAGACATGGGACCTGTTATCCAGAATGCTCGAGACCTGGGGTTTTCCAGATAATAAATCTTTCCATAATCAGGATCTTCATACTTTAAGTCTACCCGAAAATAATGTAAACATTAAATAAACCCAGTAGACTGTGTTTTTCCGCCAATAAGGATTAATTATATCTTCGTTTTAGATCAAGGTACGTGTTTTATTATCTATGGGGGTTGGATCATGGGTTCTGGATAACAGCTCCCATACTTGTATAACGAATGCGATACCTTTTCCCAGGCACTCGCCTCAGGCAGCATCGCCCCAGGCAGCATCGCCCCCTGGTTACCAGGGGCGGCAAAAATGCCGTTCCTGGTAACTAAGAGCCGAATTTCCGGTTTTCAACCCGGAAATTCGACTCTTCTAGTGCAGAGTGCGCAACTACGCACTCTGCACTAGCGACATGGACCCCCTACCCCGTCCCGGTCTTGAAAAGTGAGGGGAGAGGGGGGACGGAAAAATAAAGCCCGCCTCAGGCGGCAAAATGCGCAGGATCGGCCCTGCCTTTTCCATTTATCCTATAGTGTACTTAGTTTGTTGTCCATTATCTACGACCATTAGTTTCTCTGTTTGAGTTGAGACATAGGGAATTTGCCTTCGCAAATCTTTCATTATTATTATTATTATTATTATGGAAGAACTTGTTTGCTGTTGCTAAATGAGGGAACATAAATAAGAAGAATATAACCACTGGTTTGTAAACTTTCAGTGAGAAGTGCTATTGATCCATAATGGCACTGTCCAGTATTTTTTTTGTACTACTATTGATTTTGCTTTTAAACACCTTATATGGGTCATTAAGCATTACTGAAAATGACTGTTGATATCAACTCTCAGGTGATGATACTGTGCCTCGCAAGAAGAAAAAAACGCAAAGTGTACAGAAAATCCAAGAGAATCCAGCAGCACCAATATCAAATGAGAGTGAAAAAGTGGATTTAGAGTTGAATGTTGCTGTTCCCACAACATGCTCCAACCATAGGAAAAGAAATGTATCCATGTTCTTCGACTCATTAAAAGAGGAATTGTATGACAAGACAGATTCCAAAGAGGTTCCTTCCACAGTTGCTACTAGTAATCAGTGTTCAGAGAACAATATTGAAGTTGTGACATTCAGAAGCAGGAAGAAAATCAAATCACAAATTGAACCAGAGAGCATCTCAGAGGTAACCAGAATCGCATGTAATTTGAAAGCTTCTTACAGGAATTTTTTTTATTTTTTTTTTAACACATAGTTTATACATCCAGTTATTCAGGTGTGTGTAGATATCTAATTACAAAAGAAAATTGGAAAGGTTCTAATTCCCGAGTCTGTTTTGGTCATTAAAATGTTCTTAAGATTTTTATAGTACACCTGCTCCCACAGTTACAGCCATTCACAATACACATGTTATTAGAAAACTTTTCCAGAAAATCTCCTGTATTATCCATTCACAACTCCTAGTCCACACAGATATGAAATGTACTTTCCAAAATAGTCTGAAGTTTCCTAGAGAGGAAACTTTGGGCAACCTTATGCAGAGTATTTGTCTTACAAGCGTTAATTACATAGTGAATGAAGTACACCCTCTTCTAAATAATAAGGATATTATAAGTTGCCGAGGAGTTTCATGACCATATAAAAACACGAATATCCTCATATTTTGCAACTGGGGGTACTTTATTTATTATAATACACAAGTTTCAGTGAGTCTTGTGACAGAAATGACATCACTACTTCCCGTAAACTTTATTCACTTTGAACTTTATTCACTTTGAACTGTTTGCCTGGTGGAAGTTTGCCTTCATTGAGTGCCTGCTCCCAATTGGTTTTTCAATTAATTTATATAAACAAAATCCGTTGATCAGAGGCTCAGCAGCATTTTTATGCTTATCACTGTGCACTGAAGTTTTTTTTCTCCCATAGTTTGTGGTACAGCTTGAATCTGTTATGTGATACAGATTGAATCTCTTTAACATCTCTTAATTAAAACTCCGTTTTTAAAATGTCTTCGAATAATGCTACTTATATATTCTTTCAGACAGTCTTGGAAGACAAGGAACGAGAAGAAAATGTGCAAAATGGACAAACATTTAATTTTGAAAAGGTATGTTAGTATTCCGTTCCTTTTCCTAATTTTCCTGTTCACAGGTTTAAATAATGTGGTGCAGTTTTTTTCCTGAGTTGGGAGTGTTTCAAAAACTATTCATGTTATGGGCTGTGCGCCACCATGCAGTTTCAGAACTGCAAGGCACACTAAGCATTGCAATCTGTGGCAAGGAAAAGAGCTCACAGGGAGTAGCATGTGAATTTTCTTTTCTATTGCATACGTAATTAATGCTATGTTTAAAGGGTTTGATCACCTTTGCGATAACTTTTAGTAAGATGTAGAGAGTGATATTGCAATTGGTTTTCATTTTTTACTATTTGTGGTTTTTGAGTTATTTAGCTTTTTATTCAGCAGCTCTTCAATTTGCATTTTAAACAATCTGGTAGCTAGCAACCATGCATTGATTTGAATAATAGACTGGAATTTGAATAGGAGAGACCTGAATATTAGTAATAAAAATTAGCAATAACTACATTTGAAGCATTTGCTTTTTAGAAGGGGTCAGCGACACCCATTTGAAAGCTGCAAAGAGTCAAAAAAAAAAAGGCAAATAACTATAAAACTATAAAAAAATAAAATAATGAAAACCAATTTAAAATTTGCTTAGAATTGGTCATTATATAACATACTAAAAGTTACTTTAAAGGTGAACCACCCCTTTAATATTCTTTTCTGACTGTAGTCCAGTGTCATTCTGTTTTGAAGGTATTTTGTTGGAGAAACAAAGAATACATTTTTAATTTTGTTTTTTTCACTTAGGCTCGCCTGGAAATTCACAAGTTTGGGATCACAGGCTACAGAAAAGAAAAGCAAAGAACATTTGAGCAAGAAAGGGCAATCATGCTGGGTGCTAAGGTAAAGATATTTTGCCTGTTGCATGAATATACCATTGAAAAGACTCAAAACGCAAAAATTTAATTAAAAGTGCTCCTCTGAGCACTTTTGCTGTTTACATTCATATTCAATTCTTAGCATGTTAAACGATATTACTAGTTTTAGACTGCCAATACCAGGTGTTTGTTTAAAAGGTCAGAATACCAGCTGCACTTACTGTTGGCACTTGACTATGCACTTAACCCTAGGGTTGCAGACTTCCCAAAAGCTTGGCATTAGTACGTTAAAACTACTATTTCGGTGAATTAGCCAGAAAAGCACACTTAAGTAACTTTACATAAATGTATTTGGGGGAGATTTGATCCCCCTTTAGCAAGAACAATCAAGCAAAGGCCATTGAACACAAATTTGCCTATGTTAGCTGTCAAGGCTCTTAAATAGAGAATTCTGTTTTCACTTCAGCAAGTGAAGTTGATTTAGAGGAGATTGGTGAATTACATTTAGCCTCATACCACTGACATATTTTAAAACTGGCAATATTTCTCCAGGATAAGGAAAATTATGCTAAGAATATAATTATAAGGAGAATTACACTGTTTTTAACTACATGAAACTCTAGAATTTTTAGTGTTTGGCAGACAGAACCTGATTCCTTATTTTTCCTTTCTTTTTACTTTGACCTCTTTTTCCAAAAGCACTTTTATTAAAATGGCTTGTAAAGCAGAGGGAAAAGTAAAATCACCTGGGGTGCCTAATTGTTAGAACATGCATAATAATGGAAACATTATTGCACTCAATCATTACATTGTAGATTCCCAGTAATACAAACTTTAAGTGTTTGGATGGATCCAGAAACTATGGATTGATGACTTTTTGGTTCATTCTTCTGAACCATTCATTTTCTTTTCTTATATGAGCACATTCAGGTAAAGTTAGCAAGATATTTATGGTGATCTTATAACATTAATTGCCTGATGTTGAATATTCTTCTTCTACAAAAGAGGTAAGCTATTTCACAGAGACAGCAACTACACTGATTTATATATTTCACTCTCTTTTGTGTTTTTGAGAGAGATATGATTCTAGATGTTTATGTAATTGGGATTTGCTTTACAACGAAAACCTGAGGTTCTTTTTCCTCTTTTCAGCCACCTAAAAAAGAATATCTCCATTACAAATTATATCAAGAGAAGCTCAAAGAAAAAGAAAAAATCAAGCAAGAAGAAAGCACAAGGGTTAGTATAAAATCCCTTTCTATGAGCTCAAAGTACAGTTGTACAGATAGTGAAGGACAGCATTGAGGAGCCATTGTTCCCCACACTCATTTTCGGTCATACTTCAAAGTAAAAAGACACTTATTCTTTAAGTAATTATATGTCTTAATGAATTAAAATTCATATAAGATTCTGCAGAGAAAATTCTTTGCTAAAATTTTGGTCAGTGGAGTTACTGCCCAGGCACTGGGCTTCAAAGCATCAGAAGTTCCATAATTTAAGGAACTATAACCCTGTTTCCAAAAAATTTGGGATACTGTGTAAAATCTAAATAGAAAGAGAATGGGATGATTTGCAAATCTCTGGGCCCATGCTCATTTAAGATGGACTGAGGCAAAGTGAAAAATTGTCCTGTGATCCACAAATCAAAATTTGAAATTCTTTTTGGAAATCATGGATGCCACATGCTCCGAAGAGTAAAAAGACCATCCAGCTTATCAGTGCATAGTTCAAAAGCAAGCTGCATCTGTGTGGGGGTGCATTAGTGCACATGATATGGGGAGCTTGCACATCTGGGAATGCACCATTAATGCTGAATAATATCGGCAGGTTTTGGAGCAGCGTGCTCCAACCAGACGGAGTCTTTTAGGTAAGTGCTGCCTATTTTAGCAAGACAATGCCAAACCACATTCTGCACGTATTACGTAATCCAGGTGCTAAACTGGCTGCCTGCAGTCCCAACCTGTCACCCCCTGAAAACATTTTGTGTGTTTTTTGTGTGTGTTATGAAACAAAAAATATGACCGTTGAGCAGCTGAAATTTTTGTTAAAAGAAGAGGTGATGCAACACAGTGGGAAATGTGCCCCTGTGCCAATTTTTTTGAAACCTGCTGCTGGTTTCAAAATATAAACACATATACTGTATATTTTTTAGAAAACACTACAATTTCTCAGTTTCAGCATTTGATATGTCGTCTTTATGCTATTTGCAATTAAATATATGGTTTAAATGATTGGCAAATTTTCTCTCTTTATTTACATTTTACACGGT
This sequence comes from Xenopus laevis, assembly GCF_017654675.1. Classification (NCBI taxonomy): domain Eukaryota; kingdom Metazoa; phylum Chordata; class Amphibia; order Anura; family Pipidae; genus Xenopus; species Xenopus laevis. The sequence goes on along the minus strand of NC_054379.1, from coordinate 51,086,925 downwards.
TTCCTGACTTTTTTGGAAAGTTAATGATGCTGTTTGCTGATGCACACCCAATAGTATGCTTTTCATTATCTTCTATTTAAAGCAATGCCAAGTGGAAAGAGGTGTTTAGTCTGCCTGTTTTCCACCAGAGGGCAGCAGCAGACAAAAATCTCCCTGTGCCATATCCCTTGTTTTTTTCCTTATTTGAAGGACAATTAAAATAGTACTATTGTTTTTTTAATGTAATGACTATTTATTGATTAACAGATTTTAAAAAAAAATCAACGGAAATAACTCGTGACCAATCTTTCATTCCTCTGCTTTACTTATACATGTCAAGAGAGGGCAGCACTTTCTTTCTGTGACATTTTGTGTACACAGTTATAATGCATTCTACATGTGCTGTGCATCTTGCATCAGAACAGTATTAGGAGGGTCATCACATGTAACAGATACATAGTCTATTTGCTTTTTGATATTTAGGAAAAGACTTTGGATCCTTCTAAAAAGAAGCAAAGGAGAAGACAAGAATCAAAGTGAGTGTTCATGGTGATTTCTGTGTTATCCACATATTGCTTTTTACTTCCACTAGTCACAGGCATACATACATACATGGGATCCTGATATTTGCCAGAGTATGCCATCAGTTCTCATAATTCATATGGTGGCCACATATGAGACTTTATAAGCCTTCAACTTGGTTTGGCAGCTAATTTGTTGTAAAGGCCCCCCTCCCAGGCTGCCTGCCCCATCGATAGCTTGCCTAAAATCAGCCAGATATCTATTGTGCAGTTTTAAAAATCAACCACAATGGTTATCTGTACATAGATACATTCCTCACATGACTGGTCTCTGTAGGCCCCAAATTAGGCAGACAACAGATAAAGATAACGGTGTAGTGGGCAACATAAATATTTACAGTATCAACATCATATAAGTGATTGATTAATTTAGGACAGAGTTTGGTACTTCCCTCAAAACTGCAAGCACTGGTCCTTTTCACTTGGCTCTTGGTAAAAGTGATTAATTAGTCCCAGCATCTTGTATTGTTGACATTTGTTTAATTTTTAATTTTGGTCAGCTACAACTTTATTTTTTCAAAAACTTTTTATTTATTTATTTATTTGTTTAAACCTCAATACAGAAAGCCCAAAAAAGGCTCATCATCAGGGGCCATTGTTCCAGCTGGTCAGGTTGGCAGGTTTAAGAATGGTGCGCTAATATTGAGCAGCCTGGACATTAAGAAGATTAAGCAATCCAAATTCCGCAAATAACTCTTTCTGTGATGGAGCGCCTTACTCTTTGGGCAATAAGAATATAAAAGAAAAAACTAGTGGATCACTAAGGTACAGTATAATCGTTGGACTTCTCAGCCGGGAATACTTGAAGTTTTATCATGAGAAGGAAGAGATCCCCTACTGCCAAATGAGAAATCATGCAGAAGTATCTGCCCAACAGTTGGATTGGCTGCTTTCTGCAGTGGCACATGTAACTGAGTAATGTTTATAAAAAAAATTTGAAGTAAATAAGGTGGAAACCATGTTTTTCAGAACTATATAATTGTATAGTTGTATGAATTTGTAAAACGTACTTTTTATAATTTTTTTTTTATACCGTATATACTCGAGTATAAGCCGAGTTTTTCAGCATCCAAAATGTGCTGAAAAAGTCTACCTCGGCTTATACTCGGGTCAGCGGGCAGTAGCTGAGATTGCAGTCACTTTTAATCATTCCTATACCAACAGTTCACTTGGGGAGAGACTGCAATATCCCACAATGCCCTCTGTTGGTTTTATGAAAGAATAACAGTGCGCCCTCTGTTGGTTATATCAAAGAATAACAGGGACTGCAATATCACACAGCACCATCTGTTGGTTGTATCAAAGAATAACAGTAACTGCAATATCACACAGCGCCATCTGTTGGTTGTATCAAAGAATAACAGTGACTGCAATATCACACAGCGCCATCTGTTGGTTATATCAAAGAATAACAGTGACTGCAATATCACACAGCACCATCTGTTGGTTGCATCAAAGAATAACAGTGACTGCAATATCACACAGCGCCATCTGTTGGTTGTATCAAAGAATAACAGTGACTGCAATATCACACAGCGCCATCTGTTGGTTATATCAAAGAATAAAAGTAACTGCAATATCACACAGCGCCATCTGTTGGTTGAATAAAGGATTAACAGTGATGGCAATATCACACAGCGCCATCTGTTGGTTATACGAAAGATCAGTGATGGTTTTATGACACACAGCACTCTCTGCACAATTCTCTGTCACCATCAACTTTGCAAAGAAGTCCGGTCGATCGCTGGGGGAGACAGGGCTGTAGTTGTGTCTAGGCTTATACTAGAGTCAATAAGTTTTCCCAGTTTTCGTAGGTAAAATTAGGTACCTCGGCTTATACTCGGATCGGCTTATACTCGAGTATATACGGTAATTTTTTTTCACAATCAAAGTTGTTGTGATGAAATTAAATATAAATATATATATATATATATATATATATATATATATATATATATATATATATATATATATATATATATATATATATATATATATACACACACATGCCTAGTAGAGATATGTGCCATGTGTCCACATGTGGTGGTATCCTAAAGAACAGCCCTTATTGGTATAAAGTGGGGAAAAGCTCAACAATATACAACATATTCATGTCTAGGCTGTACAGACATCAGTATCTTTACAGGATAAATAGAACACACACATCATTTCCAACACACATCAAGCTGTGTTCTGGGCTAGTGCAATAATACACTTGAATACAATTGACTTAGAAACCATAATGTCTATTAAGTGTAACGTATTTAGTAAAAATAAAAAGAGATTTTGTAAAACTATGGTCACTAACAGATGGATTTTAATTTAGGTAGAAACACGTTTCCTCTAGAATACCAGTCCATGGTTGTGTTTTATTAGTTGCCTAGCTATTTTCTTGGTTTAGGTTGGGTTATAGTATTGGCAGTTAAGTCATAAGTGTTTAAAAATAAATAAAGATAATATAAATACCCATATGTAATGAGTCCCCACGTTTGCATAGGTGCAATAACCCATAGCAGCCAATGATTTCATGACCAGTGAATGCTTCCCGCTGATTGGTTGCTGTAGGTGATTAAAGAACCACACCTTTCAGTTAACTTTTAGTATGTTATAGAATGGCCATTTCAAAGCAACGTTTTAATTAGTCATCGTTATTTTATTATAGCTTTTAAATTATTTGCCTTTTCCATCTGACTATTTGCAGCTTTCAAATGGGGGTCATTGACCCCATCCAGAAATCAGATGCTCTGTACGGCTACACATTTATTGTTATTGCTATCTTTCTATTCAGATCCTCTCTTATTCATATTCCAGTCTCTTATTGAAATTAGTGCATGGTTGCTATGGTAATGTGGACCCTAGCAACTAGATTGCTGAAATTGGAAAGCTGGTGAATAAAAAGCTAAATAACTCAAAAACCATAAATAATGAAAACTAATTGCAGATTGTTTCAGAATATCAATATCTACTTCATACTAAAAGTTTATTTAAAGGTGAACAATCTCTTTAAGGAAATAGCAAACTTTTTATTACATTGGTCTGTTGTGATGTCTTCAAAATATCTAAATAGTATCATGCAACATATTAAAATGATAGTGATAATGATGAAGCAAAATATCTGGGGAAAGGAGGTAGTTAAGAGGGTTTATTAGAGATAGTTACTTGTTTTGATTAAAGTGTTACTATCTCGTTGAATATATTACATTTTTAAATTATATTCCGAAAACTGTTTATAGTTGGGCTCATTTTACTGATCTTAACTGCAAGATTTTTAATAGTCTCTAAACCAAGGGACACCTTTACAATTTATTTTGTACCTTTTAAAGCAGTGATTTATTGTCCATTATACCTCCTTTAAATGGCAATACTCTTGTCTTTTTGTTGCTCTGATCTGTACTGGTTAATCTCAGGAATGCCCATGAAGTTTTTTTTTGTATCAGACGGTCAAAAGAAACAATTGTTCTCTTGATGCTATCATTCTGGCAGTAGCTGGATATGCAGATTTTTTGGCTGTATATTATATTGTTGACCGCAAAAGCAAAGTATGTTCTTTTTTAACATAGTTTAAAGATATTGCATTTAATGTCACTACAGGTTTTGCATCCAAGGCAGATAGAAAGCGACACAAAGTCTAACTTTTCCTTGGAGGTTCTTTTAGCAGTGTTACCCACTTTCTGTTGCTCTACGAGCAGCATGAAGTGGATTTTTCTGTGTGGCGGATACAACAATGTCCTATTATTCCCTTAGCTATGCAGACCGGACTGAAAGTTCTTATGATGGCAGAACTACTACTGTAAAGTATTAAAATGTTATATTTTTAACAACTTTAATATACAACCAATTTGAGTTTCTATAGCGCGACTAGGGATTTCAGTTTGTACTTTTATGTCAGTTTATCTGTTACCCCATATTAAAAATGTAGACAGCAAGGTTGATCGTTCTCTTGGCTTTTCACTTTGCTGGAGGAGGCCATATATTAAATGAGGAATGCTTCTTCTTTTAAAAATCTGCTGTAACTTGGCAGCGATTATTGAGCTTGGGTAAAGAAGAAAATTACCGGCACTCAGGACCTAATGCAAGCGGGCCAAGCCCTGCATGTTTATTTGCAGAGTAACGTTTCGGGGGCACTAAGTTAGTTAGTCTGGCGAAGGGGCGTGCCCCCGAAACGTTACTCTGCAAATAAACATTTCTTCTTTACCCAAGTGAAATTGAGGGTGCCGAACCCTTTTTTTTACTGAGCACCGGACTAATATACTGCAAGAGGTCAGGGTGTGCTGGTGGTCTTTTTATTTTAGCGATTATTGAGCAACAGCCTTGGGCACTGGGCCTATGGACAAAGTTTTATTTTGCTGCCAGTCGTCCTCTAACATTACTGTTAAAATCAATTGGATCACCTTCCCTGCTAGTCACCATTGAGTGCTTGTGTAGCTGTCTTCATCAGATGGGACCATGCTGACCCTACTTTAGGGATGAGGTATCCCTGCAGGTTCTTTTAATAACCTAATAGGCTGGTGTTGGTTAAGGATGCTTCATTATGACTCACCGATCATCTTACAGAACAGCAAGATGGGAACAAGGTTTTTTAAAGCAAAAAAAATAAATTTTGTGGAAATTCCACTTTCACGTTTGTTATTGAGGTGGGTTCTCATATAATCTGCAGAATACAAAGTTTTTTTCTCAGAGAATGCTGCATTCTGTAGGTGAGGGAAATTATGAAGATATATATGAGAGGCTGGCTTTAAAAACAGTTTAAAGGAGTAGTACAAAGGAAAATGATAAATGTGCACAGACTGATCACAGAGAAAGCTGAATGTACTATATAGGGAGGGAGGAATAATAAGAGGTTTCACTGGGTGCAAAGTGGTGGTTGAAAATTATAAACAGAAAAGAAGCAAAATTAATAATGAATGATATAAAATGTTGTTTCCTAATTTTTATTCTGTCCTAATTGCATCTTCTGGTGCAAATGGAAAATATGGCAAGCAATAGTGAGGTCATGGTGCAAAAGACGAGGATCCTGCTCTGTAAGCTAAAAGCAAACAGCGTGAAAAAATGATGTAATTTGTGTTTTTTTCAGGGTTGGGCTATCTTTGGAAATGTGTTAATATTGTTTTGCTGGATAAAGTAAAAATATGCCACATAACACTCAACCCTTCATTATCTTGTGACAGTTCCACTTGGTTGATTAAACATTTCTTTTTCAAACAATGAGTAGAAAGGTTAATGGTCGGTGGTATTGTAAGAATTTTATTCAAAATCTGTAAAACCACACTGATACAACATAAATCAAATTTCCATAACATTAGAGACATATAGTAGTCAGTCATTCCCTCTAAATTAGGACATCCGCACATTAACGGAGCAGTACAAAATTAGAAAAGACATTATTTGGGTTTCTCTTCGTGAAAGTACAAATATAAAAGTAAACAATTTGCAATCGACAGTGCTGAATTTAAGAAAACAGAAAATGAGAAAGAAGAGCAATACAATGATATTCCTAATCGAGGGACACGTTTTGGCTTCACTTTTTACTAATGCAACCCAGTTGAACTGCATTTCTATATTTACTAAGGATCGAATTTCGAAGTTAAAAAACTTTGAAATTCTACCATCGAATTTGATACTAAGATAAGAAAACGTCCGTTTTTGATCGAAGTAAAAATCGTTCGAATCGAACGATTTAAAAAAAAAAAATACTTTGACTACTCAAAACTTAACCAAACTCTCAGAAAGGTTATAGGAGGTCCCCCATATGCTAAACAGCAATTCGCCAGGTTTAAGGTGGCGAATTCGAGACGATACTTCGACTTTGAATGGTCGAACTTGTGAAGTATTTTCAATTCGAATCAAATTTTTGCCTATTCAATGGTCGAAGTATCCAAAAATTACTTTGAAATTCGAAGTTTTTGAATTCGAAAATTCACTTCGACCCTTAGTAAATGGGCCCCTAAGAATACGTCAGTGCGAAGCTCTCTAGAAGATACAGCATGTGGGAATTTGCAGTACTGCTAATCATTAATATTTAAATGAATGTCTTGTGAAATTGATTTAAATGATCCCTATATAGTAAAATTCAAAGCAAACACCAGTTATCCAGTGTTTGGCACCAGATCTCATTTTAGAACCTCAAAAAAGTGTATACATATAAAAGAAAGAAAATCACCTCTGAAAGGACCAGTAACCTCAAAATGTTTTTAAAAAATAATTTGTTAGTATACATTAAATAAAAAACACCAAGACAAATGAAACTTTAAAATTGCAAAGCCTTTATTAAGAAATAACTTACCGAAACTCTGCTTCTCTTCAGAAAAGGTGACCGGACGACGATACCTCGTTCAGCGCTCGATTTCTCCTCCCTGGCTATCTCCTGGAGGAAGGGAGGAGCGATCAAGCGCTGCACAATGGATCGCCCAATCACTTTCTGAAGAGGAGTGCAAGCAGAGTTTCTGTAAGTTATTTCTTAATAACGACTTGTGATTTTAAAGTTTAATTTGTCTTGCTGGTTTTTTTTCAATGTATACTAATGCATTTCTTTAAAAAACTTTTTGATGTTACTGGTCATTTAAGTAATATAAAAACCTGATTTTGAAATATGTACATATAACAACTCGACCTCTTGATCTTTCCCAACATTATACATATGTAATAATCCCTTATTTGGGAAAAATATGACAAAAATTACTATTACATGCATTTACTTGGTTCTTCTGCCTTTTTTCCAATTATTTAATCTTTAGTGTCTATAAATATTTGGGTCTGGACATTGATTTAAAGGGAAAAGTTTTGTAATAGTTTATTACAATTTTGTAACAAATATGAAATCAGTAATACCGTATATTCACAATCCATCTGCTCCTACATACCACTAGAAACTCATTTGTTTTTGAAAATAAGACCTTCACAGATGTTTTCATGCATGTTAGTTTTTGTCTGTGGCTAACGAGGTAATTGAGAGTGACATTATTCTGGGAATATCAAAACAGCTCTTTTCTCATGTGGCGGTACTGTAATCAGAGAAAGATATCTTAGTGTATAAATGTACCAGGCAAATTCATGGTTAAACAGCCACAGGAAAAGGTTATTCAGTGAGGTACAAAAGCTAGTGCTAAGTATCACAGTGGTAAAAACTACGGCTATGGTTTTGGTGAAGGCCACTCGTACAAAATACAAAAATTACAGAATGAAAATGTGATAATCTTCCACAATCCCTTTTCTAGTGTGTTATCAGGATATTTCTACACATCTACTTCCAACACAGTGTCACATTCTTTTGAAAAAGTTTGCTTAATAAGTTTTGAAATATTTACAAAACGGTTGCATTTATTAGATTTGAGAGGCATAGAAGTCACTTCAAGGCAGAAATACTGTGAATTTTTATGAAACTGCTATGAAATATTTGCACTGTGTGGCATAGAGTATGAAAACAATGCACAGTTCTGCAACTACAAGGGGCTAATAAACACAAGTATCTACTAAAGCCTTAGTGCACATAATGTGCAACATACTTGCCAAAAAATTACAAATCGAGGATTAGCCCCTGAAACATTGATCTTTGTTGGGCACAATATATGTACTAGCTGACTTTGCTGTCCATTACTTTAGGAACTCTATGTAGAAGCCAATTGTCTTAACCATGCTGCCTCATACTTGTATACGCTTCTAGTTTCTTTTTTACTATGACTTCACACAGGGCAGATTGGTAAACAAAAAAACGGAGAATTCTGATGTGGAATGATTTTTCTCAAGTGCACAAGGTTCACCTAGACTTTTATGGAATGCCAACTCCAGGACCCTGTTATAATTCTTGAGTAAGTGGAGTGAAATAAATATTTCAGTTCAAACCAATGCTGGTGCATCTTTGAGCTTATTTCCTAACAGGCGTCAATTCGCTAGCAAACAGGACTGTTGCTAGCAGTCATTAGTACTCTATCGCCAAGGCGACTTTTCACTCTGGCGAACGGATGTTAACTTCAAGCATTTGCACCAACATTTATAATAAAGACCTCCATACAACTTTGAATTACCCGCCGTATGCAAATTTACCTTAGCGCAAGATCACTGGCGAATTTTTGCACAAGCATACGCTAGCGCATCTTCGCTATGAAATGCTCGCACTGGCGAAGTAACACTACCCAAAAGTCGGTTCGGCGCCTGGGGCTAAATTTCGCATTTAAGTGAATTAGCGTGTTTGTAACGCATTTGCGCCTGTCGAAGTGGTGCGATGTGTGTGAAGCGGTCGCTGGCAACAATTCACACTTTAGTAAATCTGCCCCCTGGTCTCTTACACATCATTTTGAGGTGCATAGCTTGAGATATTGTTTGATGCCATTGATTAGTATTTGCCCCAATATTTTACAGCAGGATAATGTATTTTTCCTACTGCCAGAAGTCAAAAAGGTTGTGATCCACTATAAGATGAAAAAATTAGCTGATTGATCATAATTCATCATCTGAAATGTCCCAAAGGTGTGATGGCACTGGACTTGTGGAGGTCCATTAATAGATGTACATAGGAAACTAGAAACCATTAAGGGTTAGTCCACAAGCAGATTCGGGCAGATTTAGTCGCCTGGTGACTAATCGCCTCTTCTTCTGGGCAACAATCTCCCCGAACTGCCTTCGCATGTCTTCCCGTCCACTGTAATAAAAAGTCTCCTGCTCTAAAGCACACGCGGTGCTTAGTTTTACGAAGTTGCCTCACGAGAAAACCGGGTGACTTCAGAAAACGAAGCGCCGCGTGTGTAACAAAAAAATGAGCCATAGATTTCTCCTACATGAATAACTTAATGTTGCCGAGAGCTTTGTGGCACCTTAGGTTTTGGTTTAAAAGAAAATACAATATGTCAAATACTGTGGGCCAATATCACTGTGATGAGAGAACTTTGCATGCAAGGCTTTAATTTATATGAAGTTTCACATAGGTTATACATATTCTATGAAAAGGCCTCTGAGTTCAAAAAGAACCAGGTTTTTTGAATCTGCCCCTTTTAGCCACCAGCAATACTGTAAACAATTTAAAGACCCATAATTCTCATGAGCTCAGGACAAAACAGCTTCTGTCCTTTTGACTACTTAATGTAGTAGTAATGTATTTATAGCATGCTAGGATATAAAATATTGAAGGCATACAAATAAGTATTTTTCCTAGTTTTTCTCTTACTGACCCAAATAAACCATGTGAGCTCCAGATCTTTTAAGGTATTATTACAGAGGTTAGTATCTAGTCGCACTAATTTTCAGGCTTACTATTAAGCATAAATCTGTTTAACATATAATATATCTGGACACTGTAAGGTGAGGGATAAATAGGCACATACAATTCCTATATAACTGCTACAGTATATACAGGTATGGGATCCCTTATCTGAAAACTCATCCAGAAAGCTCCAAATTACGGAAAGGCCATCTCCCATAGGCTCCATTTATCAAAATAATTCAATTTTTTTTAAAAGTATTTCCTTTTTCTCTTTAATAAAAAAACAATACCTTGTACTTGATGCAAACTTAGATACAATTAATCTTTATTGAAAGCAAAACCAGCCTATTGGGTTTATTTAATGTTTACATGATTTTCTGGTATGAAGATCCAAATTACAGAAAGGTCTGATATCCGGAAACCCTCAGGTCCCGAGCATTCTGGATAACAGGTCCCATACCTGTACAAGGAAACTGAACATCAGATTTATAGTGACATGGATGCCTATTTATCAAAGGTCGGATTTTAGAGGTTTTTGAAAGCATGACTAACTTACTTTCTATAAAACCACTAATATCATGGCATTGATTAAAAGATCATAAGAAAAAAACATACTAACATAAAAATATGATGAGCAATTCGCTAAAAAACATTAATAACTTGAATAATTTTCAGACAATTCCTAGGGAAAAAACCCCTAAAAGTCCAACTTGATTTAAATGGTCCAGCGCAGTTCCCATTGACTTCTATAGGACCTCGACAACTTTTACCTGGCGAAGATTTGTGGTTTTTATGGTATATACACTTAATACATCTCACATTTTTAGCACTTTTTAAAACAAATAGGAAAACCACAAATTTTTAGTTAGTAAATGTGCCCTATAATGTCTTATGATTTCATTTATCTGTAGGCTGATAATGTGAGGAGGCAGCTGGAAAAGTAAAGAAATCAGAGATCTTTTTTTAAGCAAGGTCTTTTGTCATTTTAGGCTGATCATTATTTCCCAAGCCACCCATGGCAGCGCTTCACCAACGTGAGTATTCCCCGCCCCTCAGGTCACTGGACAGGAACGGGTTAATTCAACCCCCTATAATATCCGCCCTCCACCGCTTCCTCCTTGTCTTTTTCCTGTCCAGGTCACTACAGGATGGCTTACCGAATTTCCAGGGGTAGTAATCTCCCTCTATTCCCTGATGCCTCCCAAATGCTCCCCGGAGGGGATAGCTGAGGAGAAGGACCGTAGGCTGGGTCAACTTTCCACCTGTCTGGTGCACAGCTGAGGCTTGCCGGTGTTTTTGGTGGTAATATGCGGCTTCTAGTTTTACCGCTAGCTTCCGAGCGCATTACAACAGTGGATAATGGCGCAGATGCGTGTCAATTCCCGGAAATGCGTCACAGGAAGTTCCCCTCCCAGAGTCAGAAGACGGACGCGTACGTTGCGTTCCAGTTAGAGGATGTTCTTCCGCCTCACCCTATTTACATGCGACGGTTTAGGTCGCACTGACGTCACACGCGCGTCCCAGATTGAACGAGGAGCGGTGATTTCGGCTGGTGAGCGGATACTGAACGAAAGTTATTTTGCTTCAGGTGCTGTTGCTGATTATTCGTTTTGGATTTTTAGGTTACAGACAAAGATGGATCAGCCCGGCTCTGGGAAGGGAGTGCAGCCTAAAAGTTCTAGGTAAGCCGAAGAATGCTTAGGCTAGTATGGGAGAGAGAGAATTTAGGCTTATGGTGTTTATTTTCCATTTTAGCCTCTCTGCCTCTACGGAAACACAGAAGGGGGAGGGTCAGCAATCAAGAAAACAGTCAGTGACTGAACAATCTTCTGCGGAGCCTCAAGCCCCTCCTTCACCTCAACTAGATGCTTTGGTGTCACTGATAAAACAGGCTGTTGTGCAAGGAATGCAGGAAGCATCATCTTCAGTCAAAAGACCTAAGAGGTCTAGGGAAATGATTTATGAATCATTGTCAGAAATCTCGGAAGATGAATTCTATGATCCAGCGGATGGTCAGTCTGATCTGTCTGAAGAAGGAGAGGTTCTTTCGGAGGAGGAATCGACATTTGATTCTTCTACTGTGGATGGCTTAGTTAAAGCAGTAAGGAAAACACTAAGCTTGACTGAAGAAATACCTAAAAGCTCTTCGGCTGACAAAATGTTTCCGCCAGTAAGGAAACGTTTATCTACTTTTCCAGTCCATGGCTCGATTAAGGAGCTAATTAATTCAGAATGGAAAAAAACAGAAAAAAGAGTTGTTATACAAGGGAAGTTTGCAAAGAAATATCCAACGGATGAGGCGAACGCTAAGCTGTGGGATAACCCACCAAAGGTGGATGCAGCAGTAGTACGGTTAGCCCGTAAAACGACTTTACCAGTTGATGACGCAGTAGCATTTAAAGAACCCATGGAGAAACGCATGGAGTTTGATCTAAAAAAGTCTTTTGTCTCGGCAGGGGCATCTTGTAGGTCGGCAGTTGCATTGACATCAACTTTGAGAGCAATGAAAATCTGGGTAAACAATCTCGAGGAAGCTATTTCTACAAATGTAAAAAGGTCGACGTTACGAGAGATGTTGTCGGATATGAAAGTAGCAACTGATTTTGTGGCTGAAGCATCCCTTGATCTTGTTCGTTTGGCAGCTAGGTCCATGTCTCTATCAGTGGCGGCTAGAAGGGCGTTATGGCTAAAACCTTGGCTGGCTGATTCTGCTTCAAAGGCTAATTTGTGTCAGTTGCCTTTTGAAGGGGGCAGACTGTTTGGTGAGAATCTGGATTCTATAATTAAAAGAGTGTCCAGTGGTAAGAGTGTTTTTCTTCCACAAGAGAGAAGATTCAGACGACAAGGGTCAAGAGCAGAATCACCAGGAAATAGAAATTTTCGAGGCTCAAGACAGTACAGACCTGGAAGAACACAGAGTAGACAGTCATCTTGGAGATCCGCAAAAGGAGAGCCACGCCAGGTGCCGAGAAAGACAACTTCTTTTGGTGCCACCGCGTCAGGTAGAACACAATGAGATTTGGCCGGCCCAACCCTGTGGTGTAGGAGCGCGTCTGGCACTCTTCAGAGGGGTTTGGGTCGAGAATATACGGGATTCCTGGGTCCTAGAGGTTATAACAGAAGGTTATCGCTTAGAGTTTTCCAGAATCCCAAAACACAATGTATTTCGGATATCTTCACTTCCAAGAATTCAAGGGGTGGAAGAAATATTTCAAGAATACGTAGATCAGTTGTTAGAGATTGGAGCAGTAGAACCCGTACCTCTAGCACAGCAGCGAAAAGGGTTCTACTCCAAGCTTTTTCTCGTCAAGAAAGCTTCGGGAATGTACAGACCAGTGTTGGATCTTCGACCCTTGAATCGCTTTATTCATTGCCGGAAGTTCAAAATGGAGTCCCTGGCCTCTATAATTGCAGCAATCCCTCCTCAGGCATGGCTAGTAAACCTAGATCTCAAGGATGCTTACTTCCATGTTCCAGTGTACAGGCCGCACAGGAAATATCTCCGGTTTGTATTTCAAGAGCAACACGTGCAGTTCACCTGTCTCCCATTCGGTCTGTCTACCTCCCCAAGGACTTTCTCAAAGGTCTTGGTGACAGTGATAGCCTTCTTGAGAGTGGAGGGAGTAGCAGCCTTTCACTACCTAGACGATATACTTCTGGTATCCAGCTCAGAGGAGGAGGCGATAAGGAGCAGGGACAAAACCGTGGCAGTACTACAACAATTCGGATGGGTGTTGAATTGGCAGAGAAGTCATTTAATTCCGACACAGGAGCTCATTTTTCTGGGGGCCGTTTTAAACACTGTTCAGGGGACAGTGTCTCTGCCAGAACGGAAGATATCTCAGATTATAGATCGAGTGAATTCCTTCCGAAAGTTACCCAGTGTTCCCGTCAGAGACTGCATGTCGCTCCTGGGGTTGTTCTCCTCCACCATACAAATGGTGCGTTGGGCGAGGTGGCATATGAGGCCTCTCCAAATATTCTTCCTAAGGTCAGGGGCGGCCAACGCTTCGAATCTCAAGAAACACCTTCATATTCCGGAGCAGGTAATCTTGAGCCTAGATTGGTGGCTAGTTCCAGAAAATTTGTCAAGGGGAATGCCGTTAACAGAGCCGGATTATGTGACAATAACAACAGATGCCTCACAGACAGGTTGGGGAGCAGTGTTGGACGGATCGTCTGCCCAGGGACAATGGGATTTGTCTCTTCTTCCTTCCAATATGTTGGAGCTGAGGGCTATAAGAATGGCCCTGTTGGTGTTCGCAGAAAAAATAGACCACAGATGGGTAAAGATCCGGTCAGACAATGCCACGGCGGTGGCTTACATACGCAAGCAAGGCGGCACCAGAAGTGGACAGCTGATGGAGGAAGTGTGGACAATCATGGCATGGGCAGAAATAAACCTAGAGGGTTTAGTAGCCTTTCATGTGCCAGGCAAATTAAATACGCAAGCAGATTTTCTGAGCAGAAATACTCTAGATCCAGGAGAGTGGTGCCTGAACACCGCTGTGTTCCATACCATAACTCAAAGATTTGGCAGTCCAGAAATAGACCTTATGGCCTCGGATCACAATCACAAGTGCGAAAATTTTTTCTCAAGGTACCCGTCTCGGATATCCAGCGGAGTAGATTCTCTGAATCAGGATTGGAGGCAGATCTTTGGCTATGTTTTTCCACCCTTTCCATTAATCTGGAGAGTGCTAAAGAAGATAGACAAAGAGGGGGCACGAGTAATTGCCATAATTCCATTTTGGCCCAGACGACCCTGGTTCCCTCTCTTGAGACAAATGGCGGTAGGAGCGCCAATGAAATTACCGGCAGTCAAAGACCTTCTGATGCAGGGTCCAGTGCCATTTCAAGATGTCTTCCACCTGTCGCTGATGGCATGGAAACTGAGCGGCAGAGGCTTTCAGATGTAGGTCTGGGGAAGGAGTTGGTGGATTTTTTATTAAAATCCAGGAAACGGTCGACATCGACTCAATACTATCGGGTATGGTCGTGTTTTGCCAAGTTTGCAGAAGATCAAGGGTTTGACCCTAGGACTCCTTGTGCAACAGCAGTAGTGCAGTTTCTGTTTGCTGGTTATCAAAGAAAACTCAGCGTTAGTACCCTAAGAGGACAAGTGTCCGCTCTGTCAGCATTGACGTGCAGGTCTTGGGCAGAAGAACCTCTGGTGATACGTCTATTCAATGCCCTCAAGAGAGAGTGTCCAACGAAACGGTTGAGAGTACCTCCATGGGATTTGCCTTTGGTTCTTAATGTCTTAGCAACAGCTCCTTTTGAACCTTTGGAAAGTGCCTCAGACTGGCATGCTACGTTGAAAGTCCTATTCCTCGTGGCAATAACTTCTGCATGTAGAGTGGGCGAGATTCAGTCTCTCTCGGCGAGAGAACCCGATACGGTCATCTTTACTGATAAAGTTGTGTTAAGGCCAGCGTTTGAATTTCTACCGAAGGTGGTGTCAGTTCTTTTCTTCAGTGTATACAATAGAGGAGTCTGGGTTCACAGGCTCACTTAATAACTGCACGAATGGTTCAGCTCAATCTAGTCAGTGGCTGACTCAGGATATGATTCAAAAAGCTTTAATACAAATTAATGTAAACAAGGCTCCAGGGCCTGATGGCATACACCCCCGGGTTCTAAGAGAGCTTAGTTCAGTTTTAGACCAGCCCTTATTTCTGATTTTCTCAGATTCACTGTCATCTGGTATGGTGCCTATGGATTGGAGAAAAGCTGATGTTATTCCAATATTTAAAAAGGGATTACGATCTCAGCCTGGCAATTATAGGCCAGTAAGCTTGACATCTGTGGTGGGCAAATTATTTGAAGGCTTGTTAAGGGATCACATACAAAATTTTGTCCTAATGAATGGCATTATGAGCAACAATCAGCATGGCTTTATGAAGGATAGGTCATGTCAGACGAATTTGATTGCATTTTATGATGTGGTAAGTAAGATTCTGGATAGTGGGGGGGCAGTAGATGTGATCTATTTGGATTTTGCCAAAGCGTTTGATACTGTGCCCCACAAACGACTGCTTTCTAAACTAAGGTCTGTTGGGCTTAATGAAGTCGTTTGCACATGGATAGGAAACTGGCTACAGGATCGGGTACAGAGGGTGGTTGTTAATGGGACATTCTCTACTTGGAGTAAGGTTCTTAGTGGGGTCCCCCAGGGCTCAGTATTGGGTCCACTTTTATTTAACTTGTTCATTAATGACTTAGGGGAGGGTGTTGTAAGTAATGTATCAGTGTTTGCAGATGACACAAAATTATCCAGCCCAATTAATTCCATCCAGGATGTGGCATCCTTGCAACAGGATCTTGACAAACTGGCAATCTGGGCAGCTAAGTGGCAAATGAGATTCAATGTTGATAAATGTAAAGTCATGCACCTGGGATGTAAAAATATCCAAGCCACTTATACCCTAAATGGGACTGCACTAGGCAAATCCATTATGGAAAAGGACCTTGGAGTCCTTGTAGATGATAAACTTGGCTGTAGCAAGCAATGCCAGTCAGCAGCATCAAGGGCAAATAAGGTCTTGAGCTGTATTAAAAGGGGCATAGAGTCACGGGAGGAGGGGGTCATTCTTCCACTGTATAGAGCACTTGTAAGGCCCCATCTAGAATATGCTGTACAGTTTTGGTCTCCATCACTCAAACAGGACATTATTGTATTAGAGAGGGTACAGAGAAGAGCAACTAAGCTGGTAAAAGGTATTGAAAATCTTAGCTATGAGGAAAGACTGGCCAAATTGGGGATGTTCACGCTGGAGAAGAGGCGCTTAAGGGGTGATATGATGACTATGTATAAATATATAAAGGGATCATATAACAATCTCTCTAATGCTTTATTTACCAGTAGGTCTTTCCAGCTGACACGAGGTCACCCATTCCGATTAGAAGAAAAGAGGTTCCGCCTAAATATTCGGAAGGGGTTTTTTACAGTGAGAGCTGTGAAGATGTGGAATTCTCTCCCTGAATCAGTTGTACAGGCTGATACATTAGATAGCTTTAAGAAGGGGTTGGATGGCTTTTTAGCAAGTAAGGGAATACAGGGTTATGGGAAATAGCTCATAGTCCAAGTTGATCCAGGGACTAATCCGATTGCCATTTTGGAGTCAGGAAGGAATTTTTCCCCCTCTAAGGCAAATTGGAGAGGCTTCAGATGGGTTTTTTGCCTTCCTCTGGATCAACTGGCAGATAGGTAGTTAATAAACAAAAAAAAAAAAAAAAGGTTGAACTCGATGGACATGTGTCTTTTTTCAACCTTACTTACTATGTTACTATGTTACTATGTGTCCAAATTTCACCTAGACTTAGAAATAACTTTGCCCTCATTTTGTCCGAATCCCAAAACTAAGCAAGAACGTCAATGGCATACATTGGACTTAGTAAGAGCTATTTCGCACTATCTGGATCGGACACAGTCATGGAGGAAGACAGAAAGACTTTTTGTCATACCGAAGGGCCCAAGGAGAGGTTTTGCTCCTTCAAAGACAACCATTAGTCATTGGATTGTTGGCTGCATAGTGTTAGCCTATCACAAGGCAGGCAGAGAGGTACCAAAGAACCTAAAGGCTCATTCCACCAGAGCTCTGGCTGCCTCCTGGGCGGCAGAAGCCAGGGCTCCGCCTGATGCAATTTGTAAGGCTGCGAGATGGTCTTCCTTACATACCTTTATTAAACATTATAAATTAAATGTCTTTCTCTCCCAAGATGCCAGATTTGGGAGAAAGGTGTTGCAAGCTGTATTGCATTCACAATAAAATATATAAGCAGTATTTGTGTCCCTCCCTTCTTTTTTGGCTTTGGGAATTCTCACGTTGGTGAAGCGCTGCCATGGGTGGCTTGGGAAATAGAGAAATTTTATCTACTCACCGTAATTTCTATTTCCAAGTCACCTTCCATGGCAGCATTCACCAACTTCCCTCCCTTTCTTAGAGCTTGGATACATAGACAAGGAGGAAGCGGTGGAGGGCGGATATTATAGGGGGTTGAATTAACCCGTTCCTGTCCAGTGACCTGAGGGGCGGGGAATACTCACGTTGGTGAATGCTGCCATGGAAGGTGACTTGGAAATAGAAATTACGGTGAGTAGATAAAATTTCTCTATTTTGTAATCCATATTTTCAATCATACAATCTTGTAATGGTGCTTTATCTTATGTGAGACTACAGACTTCTGATGTAATTTTATTGTTTTGTCAATTTTTTTCATACTGTTTATTTTAAAAATGTCAATCAATATAAACATACCATCTAATATTTTGAGATCATTTTTTAGATACCCTTGCATTTATCAATAATTTGTATTTAAACATTTGTATTAAAAAATTTTGCTAATTATATACATACTAGATCCACTGGCTAAACAAAAATAGATCCTTAAAGCAATACTATATGATTCATTGTCTAAATTGTGTTTTTATGGGTTGGGGCAGTTGCATGTATTGCTTTATTAATTGTTTCCACCATGGCTTTAATTATTAGAAGGATTTCATTATCAAAACAATAAGAAATGCTTCTGTAATTTATGCAGCAAGAGCTGAAAGCTTCTAATCCTTAGCAATTAGTACATTGGAGGTGATGATACAATGTAACCTTTTGAAAATAAAGTAGGTAATATTCTGAGTGTACAGATTACAGATTTACCTGGTGAATGTTAGGAAACAAACACAGAAGCCACAGGGAAGAAAGCCGTCAGTTATCTGTTATGCCACTGCATAATGTCAGTATCCCCAACCCTTATAAGCCATCAGATGTAGAAAAAAATTCAAGCAGCTCAATGATGTTTAGTTTTATTATATTTTTCCCATATGGCATTCCCTCTGTTGTCATCTATATTCTGATTATGGAACATAATGTAATAATAGTTGCTAGGACCAAACTTTAATTTTATGCAAATTCACAAACTTGACACTTTACAAATCCATTAATTTATTGAGAAGCCCTCGGCACAAAACATCAAGGCAGCATTTAATAATACTTAAATTAGGAATGCACCGAATCCAGGATTCGGCCTTTTTCAGCAGGATTTGGCCGAATCCTTGTGCCGAACCGAATCCGAAACGCTTAATTTGCATATGCAAATTAGGGGGAAATCATGTGACTTTTCGTCACAAAACAAGGAATTAAAAAAATATATTCCACTTTTTCCTTCTGGACCCTAATTTGCATGTTCAAATTAGGATTCTGACTCGGTTCGGTAATCGCCACATGAGCGTTTTTTTTTTAATTTGTTTTCTTTATTATTTTGATATTCTTTGTTTGATATACATATATACTGTATATGTTGATTTATTGTATTTTTCAAACTTTCATCATAAAATATACATTTAGATTAATTTTATAATGTTAATAATTGTTGCCTTTGTTATTCAGTGTTTCCTTTCTTTTGGCCAGCTAGGAGACAGAGCCAAAGATATAGCCTCATTTTGAATATTTTTAAGTGTTTGATGGAAAAAAAATGGCAAAATTATCCATGATTTTATTCACACTGCAATTTTTTTTTTTTTTTTAAACAAATTCTAGTGTAATTGGAAAAGTAGGCCCTTAATGTGATGAGTGCACTATTTGCAGTAAGATGAACCATGTAGAAGTTGGAATGGTTACAATTTATATGCGGGTTGAAACCCTACACTTGCCATGGAGCAGGAGAAAAGGGGACCAGAATGTCCATGCAGAGAGCACAATTATGCCCTCTGTACTAGTACAACTAATATCCATTTTTTTTCTCACCGTGCCTCATTGCTGAAACAGTACTGGATGTATCATCATGTATTATAATGATTATGTCCACCTTTTCCACTGAAATGACAGCTGTGATGTGAATGAAAACCCTGTTCTTAAATTGCTATTGGGGTGCCTGTTTCATTTTTATTGGAAAACCAAATTTTCTTATTTTTGTCGCATAAATATTTAGGGGAGGACAATGAGAGGATGCTGTATGGTAGTGTAACTACCATGGGGAAAAGTCCAACAAGTGTATGTCACAATTTATAATCCAAACACCCCTGTGTGAAGATGCTTTCGGTGTAGGGCATACACTGTAACATAACATTAAAGGAGCCCCACATATTTGTATTCACTTGTGCACACAGTCACAATAAATGGAGTAACTACCCCATTCGCATGTTATATGGGGTGAGTGCAGCACCTTAATATTTTGAGCAGCAACCGTGGAAGCAAATCAAACACTTGAGGGGAGGGGGGTCTGAGGGGACAGGGGGCCCAGTCCAGTAAAGATAGATGTAATAATAAAGATTAATAAGGAAGTTTAGCCGCCCCAAAAACTCCCATATATTATAGTATTTCATACTCAAACAAAAATTTCACCATCCTCCCTGACGCAAACATATACAGATGGAGAGTGTTTGCATTACCCGCATGGCGGAGCATGGGGAAAGAAAGTTATGCCCCATGTGCTGTATGTGAATTTTCACTGCAGCAAGCAATTTTTCAATTGTATTAAATTGTATTTAATTTTACTGTTGCAAAAATGAAAAGAAAAATAAATTACAAACACAAGTGAGAGAGAGCACATGAATGTGTTTGTGTGTACATACAGTATGCATCTAATTTGTAGTTCAATTAGATCCCAATTACAGGAAGAAGCCATGTTTATCCAAATGTGTAACTTCAAAACATATCCCATGTACAGCTCATTACTAATAGCTAATTAGGTACTTTTATTCTCTGGTTTCTAACTTTCCTTAGATACAGCCAAGTCAGCTTTTCACATTCTCATTGTAGATGTTACCCATGACAAAGTAATATAATTTGCGCACACAGTACTATGTGCACTTATATGAAATAATCAGTAAGCTCCATTATTTAAGAGTATATTATAATTCTGTGTATTTACAGACCCTATTTATTTAGCACTTGGAGATAAAATTATGATTGCCTTTTAGGCCAAATCATCCCATGTTCATAGGTCACCCTGTATTCCATGTTTTCTGTAAACCAGGCAATACCACAACCTCTTGGTCCAGAAAATAATCCCATGAAAATGGAATTTCTTTAGAGGTGTCTATAATATACATAAACTTAGCACCAAAGGCTGGGTTCAACACTTGTGACAGCCTCTAGAGATCTACCTTATCACAAACAACACCACAAATAACTGGTTTACAATTTTTGTTAACACTTCACCACAGACAGTTATCACATTTTTTTATGATCTTAAGCTACATCCCACAAGAAACTGTGTGCACGTCCTTTCCCATGTTCTTATGTCTCCTTTGGAGAGTTGATATGTAATACAGAAAACCTCACATTGTTTTACTTATAGCCTGCATATCCCAGTTTTATCTATATTTTGTTGTGCACAACTGAATATTTTTATTTATACAATAAAACTTACTATTGGTTGTATACCATGTACCACAAACCCTTGTTTTTATAATTTGAAAATCATTTTATAAATTAAATTCCATCATGGAAAAATACATCTCGTGAAGACACCCAATTTATGATTTTTGCTAAAAAAATTAAAATTTGGTTCATAAGGTAGAGTTTTATGACAGTTGCATACAAGTTATAAAAGAAAGACATGTAAAAGCCTGCACCGGTTTCAGGGTTACATCAGTTTTTGGGCTTGGTCTGCCTGTAGATCATTGGCACTTCAAGTCCTGTGTGAAGAGTCACCTGTAGGAATAAGATATGATAGATAATATGCTTCTGGATCAAAAATATAAATACAGTTATTTATACACCATATTAATGAATGATTTAGAGAATGAGATGCAAGGTTGGTGTTACCGACTCTCCAAAACAAGCACTCCTGTAACCTGGAATAAGCAATACAATATTTTGTATCAGCATTAAATATATTTTACATATACCCACAGCTATCTACAAATATTAACTGTTTTTCTTGGCCTTTCAACAAAACTACAGTGTACTTTCTTTCCATCTGTGGTTACAGACTTTAATCCTAGGTGCAGATTTATCAAAATGTGAGTTTAGAGCTTATTGAATAAAACTTACCCACGTTCTATTAATTTCTATGGGATTTTTAGAATTGTATTTACCAATTGGTAAACGATAGAACTTACTGATTGATAAGTACAGTTCTAAAAATACATAGGCATGAATAGAACATGACTGAGTTTTTATTTATAAAGCGCTAAACTCACATTTTGATAAATCTGCCCCCTAGTGCCCATGGAGCCACTTCGTTGGCCATAACCTTCACCCCCTGTAGTTATAAAAGTATGGGAACTGTTATCCAAAATGCTTGGGACTTAGGGTAAACGCATAATAGATCTTTCCGTAATTTGGATCTTTGGACCTTAAGTCTACTAGAAAATCATGTAAACATTAAAAAAATGTAATATGCTGGTATTGCTTCCAATAAGGATTCATTATATCTTAGTTTGGATCAAGTACAAGGTACTGTTTTATTATTACAGGAAAAAGGAAATGATTTGGATTTGGATAAAGTGGAGTCTAGGGGAGACAGCCTTTCTGTAAATCAGAGCTTTCTGCCTGACAATTACAAAATGCTAAATTTTATCAGCATGATCTTGGACATGGGTTTTAGAATAAAAACATTTATTGAAATTGCCTTCCAACAATTAGGTCACCTATTAACATTGTTTTTTTTTGTGGGGGGGGGGGTTCTTTGTAGCTGCAGATACTAACTGCTTGGCAATGATGAGTCAGTCTTCAATAAACAATAACAACTTGTTATGATATGGTCCAAAAATCACCCAATTTAGAATCTTAAATAAGCACAGATATTATAGATAAACCAAAAAATCCTGCCCTTATTTAACATTTTAATCAGACCTGATCCCAACAGTAATATTGGTTATTTTAAATAATAGTTAGCTATATTTCAGAATCATTAGGAAATTAATATTTGCTGTCAAAGGTGGTTGTACTTCTCTATATATATAAATATATAGCAAATGCAGTGGCTCACCTGTACATTCCGATTGAGACTTACTGCTGGCATGAACACACCCTCAATGTTCTCAAATGCTATGGGACCCTGCTGCTTCCCATTAATATGAAATATCAAAATGCGTTTAACTAGATCCAAAAGAATACCAACTGTAGTTCCCTTGCACACACCGCCTTCTGCCCTGTGAAGCCAAAGAATCAAAAATAGTTATTGGCTAAACCAATGCTTTTATAGATATACTCATATACAGTATAACCTTAATGGTATACTGGTTTGCATAACCTCTGATCTGTAATTCTGATTCTGACAGCAAAAGGAGCACAATAAAGAAAATTGTGATAATTCGAACCATAGGTAGATTTATTTACTGCTTACCGGTTGGTATGAGAGTTGCAGTGCATAAACCAGCTTCGATTATTATCCACATACATGGCCCAAGCTTTGTCATCCTTTCCTAGCATCATATCTTTTACAACATTAATTCTTGCAACACCAAAAGCGGGATCAGGATGGTTATCATATCGATCAACTTGTATCTCCCAGTAATGAATGCCTTTGGAGAATGCAGCAGTACCCAATACCACTCGGTCATCATAGCTACTGCAAGTGGCTGTCATATTTTCATTGGACAACACTATGTCCCGATGTGCAGCATTAGAGTCAAAGGTAAAAAAGGCCACTAGGATAAAACAAAATATATATTTAAATATAAAATCATATGGGAAATAAACCAATATTTCAGAACTCATGAACTGGGATTATCTATCAATCTGTGATGGAAGCCTTCTTTGATCAACACCTGAAAAGTTTTAAGTTTCCTCCCCTGTGTAGAACACATGTAAACTTACCATCAGATGTCTGCAGAACGACAGTCTTGCTATAAGGTCCAAGTCCTGTAGCATTAAATGCCTTGACTCTTGCATTATACGTGCTATTGAAGTGAAGTCCATCAATCGTGCATAATGTCTCCTTTCCCAAGTAAACTTCCTAAACATGTCCAGAGGACAGAAAGTACACTAGACCATTATTTGCTACTTGTAACAGGGCAAGGTATAAGTTCAATTTATACATAGACGATCCAGGGCAGGCCTCTGGGCAGTGAGTGCCAATAAAGTCTGATGAATATTTTTCAGCCAAATATCAGACTCATGTAATGAGTACATCCTAAGACTAAAGTGATTATTCTAATTAGCTATGAAAGTTACCCTCCCTTGCTCGTACTTGTCTCACTCTTAACCAGTGCAGAGGCAGGAACCATTGGCACCCACGGAACAGAAGATAAAATGTGCACATGCCCAACCCCATCCTGCTCCATTTTCCTCCCTCCCTGCAAGCAGATATATAATGCATCCATACTAGCTCCTCCTGTTAGTTAATGGCATTTTCAGCATATTATAACACTGGTGACATAATTTTACGGGGGTTGCCATAACAGTATAACACACAGTGCTAGCATGCTAAATACATCCTAAAATCCAGTAGGTGTAGGGAACAAATACAAGGAAACAGGAAAGTTATTTGTAGAGGATATTTTTGAATGCCAATGGTTGATTCTTTTGTTATATTCCATTCCAAAACCTATGCTTTATTTCAGAATTCTGGCGAGGAGGATAAACCCATTAAACCATTGGTTTCTTTGAAGCATAATGTGTAGGCCTTTTTAGTACCACAATGGATATCCGGTATGACTCAATAAAATTTTTTTTTTTTTAAAAAAAAGGCTGATTACGTACCCTAAAAGGACCACCATCTCCATCATCAAGTTCTAGGATGTATCCATCAACTGGATTGTGGGTGAAAGGTGGCATTCTCCATGCCAGGGTAACACTGTTATTCCTAGTGCAGCATTTCTCCAGCTGAAGCAGAGGTACTGGGGGTACTGTAATGGGAACTGCGCACAGATTAGTGTAACCCTTTCATTCCCCTACAAAAAACTTTGTAATTATATGCAGTATATTTGTCATACAGAGGAGGTTAGGCACGTTTCGATTGACCCAGTCAAGAATATTATGTAGCCAATCATAACTGGAGATGAGAGACACCAATCTAAAAGATACAGTCTTTAAAGGAGAAGGAAAGGAGAAGGAAAAGGTTAAAACTAAGTAAGCCTTATCAGAAAGGTCCATATAAATATACCAGTAAGCCCCCAAAGCAGTGCCGCTCTGAGTCCCCTGTCAAAAGAGACACTGCAATTCTTTCCTTCTATTGTGTACACATGGACTTCTGTATCAGACTTCCTGCCTTCAGCTTAAACCTCATTGCCCTGGGCAAGAGCATGCTCAGTTTAATACTGCAGCTCCTATTCTAAACAAACAGAGAGTTTCTAGAGCTTTTTACTCAGGTATGGTAAAACATTCTACAGAATAAATATAGCATTTTAGCTTGCACTATTGCAGCTAATCTATTGGCAATAAAATGCCTCTGTAGCTTTCCTTCTCCTTTAAACTTGTCACAGGGGGTCAACATCTTGGAAAGTTTCTGTGACACTCACATGCTCAGTGGACTCTGAGCAGCTGTTGAGAAGCTAAGCTAGGCATATTTGGAGACACAGATCTTCCTAGTCATAGCATAATCGGCAACAGAATAACATAATGTGCTATATGAGCAGCACATTATGGCACATCCTATGGGGTCCTGGAGTATCTGGTGATGTATTTCTATAATTCAGTTGTGCAGGTATTAGGACTTTGGGAAGCATAGTCTCCCCAAAAAGAGGTCAACTGCTAAATATTAATATACAGTGTATAATTTCTCCAGCAGAAACCTTCCATTGATCATATATTAAATACCAGTAAAAAATAAAAGTACCAATATAAAGCATGGGTCTTGGGTGTTTGGGTGGAGGTTATCAAATCTCTTTTTCATTGATCTTTGCAATGTGTAATTTCTGGTGTGAGACCTTTGTACTAAATGTCTCCATAATATAAATAAAGTTTCTGCTAAAGAACTATAACTCTGCATTTGTTTTTTTTGTGAACCTCAAAAGTGATAAGGCTTGCTGATGAATTAGCAGTGGTATGCAAACTGGTGGGGTTATTGGACATATACTTCATGGGTCAATACCTTGATGGACTGGAGAAGAACCAAGTATTTACAGAATCACAAAAGCTTACTGGATTTGAGACCAAGAAACTCCCAATTTCCCTTACACAATCAGATTTCGAATTAAACAAATTTATAAAGAACAATGTTGTAAACAATCAATTTGCCAATCAGCAGATACAGTTTTCCATCTCAACCAGTGACTGAATAATAACAGTAGGTCTCTCACCACAGGTTTTCAGCACATAATCAAAGGTAAAGAAAATACAATTGATATTAAACACAAAGAAAGAAGAAATGGAATTGTGAGCTCACCCTTACATTTCATCTGGATAAAATCCAGCTGGTGAATAGCCTGCAACAAAGGCTCACTGTCCAAGGTGAGGTCAAATTCAGGAGATACTTTGGGTTCTAAAGCCCCTTTCACCCACTGTTCTTGAGAACCTTGAACCCGCTTTATTAAAGCATCTGAAATCTTCAAAAGAGAACATAAAAAGAGTCAAAGCAATAGTTAGCCTAGCATCAGTGAAATTCATTTTGACATTTTTATTCCTATATGGGATATACAAAAACAGCTGAATTATGCACAGTATTTTTTTTAAAAAGTTTTATTTATTTGTTTGAACAACAACATATTTGTCGATGAGTATAATAAAGCATTTCTTCTTCATGCATGTGTTAGAACCATCTTTTGTACATTTTCCCCGGCAAGCCAGGGTACATATGAATGGAAAAACTTTTTTTTTTATATATTCTCTTAATTTATAACAAACACACTACAAATAAAAAGGGGGTTTAGGCCATGGAGGTTATTCAGTATACTCAACCGCCCCTATCTAAGGGGTCATTTATCTGCTGTCTTGTGCTGCAGCTGAGTCCAGTGTATCTGCCCACGGACCCCAGACTTTTTCAAATTTGTCTTGGCAACCTTGTCTCAAATAGGTTTGTAAAGTGGTAAGGCCTCATTTATCAAGGATAAGGCGTAGGAGGTTTGGGCAGCTTCCATGACAGAAGAATTGTTTTCCTAGCATAGAAATATAGAAGCTGCAACAGGGAGCATCTATGCTTATCGGGCACTATATTTTCCACCAGTCCCAGGAGACATGCTTCTGGTGATCGCACATTAGGCAAATCCAGCATTTGTTCTATGAATGTCGTTACTTTTGCCCAAAATTTTTTTTTTTTATTATTTGCCACAAGGCCCATGGAATGCAGCCTCACTGGCGTGTGGTAGGTTCTGTGTATTGTACGGTACTGTATTAAAGTATCATTGCTACAAATTACAGTGGGTAAGTAGGAATGAGTAACGTCCTCCCAGATGCCCATGCTTGCAATCATCCTTGATTCGTACAATCGGATCTTTGCGTCTATGGCCAGCTTTATTCAGCAACAGTGTGAGCCATGCACTTATTGAAAAGTTGCAACATTTATGCCCATTAATGTAATTTTCTGCCATTATTTCAATAATGTAACTGCATAGTAAAATTTTTTCCTAATATAGTGCTGAGATGAGGACTGAATGAATGGAACTTTAAATTGCACATTTATAGCAGAACTATCACACTCCCCATTAGATAAATTGAGTGGCTCAGTGTGCCAGATGGTGATGGTTAAGTCTGCTTCTTGTGCGGCTTCACATTTTTAATTTCTTTTAAAGTATAAAGTGTAAAGTATACATGTATTTTATTATTAAAGGGGTATTAAAAGCTGCAGTTTACTTTAGGATTAACATTTAGTATGATATAGATATATTATGAGAAAACCTGTAGTTAACCAATTAACTCAGAGCTTGGGCTTGTACTCTTTTTCGTAAAACGAAGCAGCTTGGGGCACCTTTTTTGGTAGCTCTGACACCACTATTTTTGAAGAATTTCATGGTTTGTTCATGCGCTCTTTTCTTTGTTCTGCTTTGGTGGCCCAGGACCAGCGCATATGTAGTACAGTAAAATGGCCAACTTAATTCTACTGTGAAAATGCCAGTCCTGAACCTACGAAAGAAGGTTCAGGACTGGCAAGGGCTCCCATAGAAAGTACCCCAAGCCAGTGCTTTTTCAGCAAAGAGAAGCACCAGTCCAGGGTCTGAGGTAAGCAATTATATTGACTGGGGGGTGACATGGAATACAGCTTTCCATTTCCTTGAACACCCAGGGTGTTTTAAGCAGTATTTCTGAAGCTAACATATATATTTGTTTTATATTCTGTGTTGGGAACCAAAGTCCTTCTTAAATGTTTGCATTGCAGGGCTGGCATACAACAAATGTGTTAAATTGCTCCAGTGCAGTTACCCTATGTTTGCTGCCTGCCAGGTTTTGACCCGGACAGCCCAGTTTTCAGGAGGGCTGCCTGGGTCAAAACTGCCTGCCCTGTTTTCCGAATTAGGAAAACTGGGCAGTACTCTATCGGATTGATACAGTGATCAAACAATCTCCAGATTATAGCCCCACCCCTGATGTCACTGGGCTCCAGCCCTGTTATAGGCTCCACCCTTGATGTCACCCGCCACACCCCCGTGACATCACTGCCCGGCCCCCTACCCTATGAAATCTTTGCTTTCCTTCTCAAACATGCTGTTGGCTTACTTAAAACTAAATGGTTATTGGTTCCTGTTGGTAAATGTACCAATAAATTTGCCCGTATGTGTAAATATGAATGTTGGACTACACAATGAACAGGGTATGGAATTCCATTAATTTGTGGCTAAGATGGGAGATACTTAATTCCTGTGCCTACTAACCTAGAAACTGTATGTATGTATGTATATTTTCATTTTTATAGAGCTCCTTGAGGGCAAAGCACTGTATAGTAGAACAATAAATTAGTATCACAAACAGGGGATCATTGCAATAATAAATACAATATTAAAATACAATTCACATAAGTATAAAGTATAGTTACAATACAGATTATGTGCTTAGTGTCATGGAGCTAAATGGTGGAGGTCCCTGTCCTGTCTAAATGTCAGGGTAACTTACAAACAGTTCTCAGTTCTGGTGTTATGCAGGTGCTCCAAGAGGTAGTCTTTGAGTTTAGTTCTGAAAACATTGAAAGAGGATTCTCTCCAAATAGACTGGCATTCCAAATATAAAGAGCAGCTAGACAGAAGGGTTTGGTGTGGGAAACAGCAGTAGAAGTGGAGGGTGCAACCAAGCAATTGCTCTGAGAGCAGTGGAAATTTCAGGAACATATACAGAGACAAGAGATGAGATGTAATTAGGTGCAGAGGATGTGAGCAGAGGATAATTCTGGCAGCAGTATTTAATACTGACAGTAGAGGGGAGAGATGGGAGTTATGGAAGCCTGTTAGTAGATGAATACAGTAATCTAGGATAGAATGATGCATGAGTGTTTTGGCCATAGCGGGTGAAAGAAAGGCATGGATTTTGGCAATATTCCATAAGAAAAAGTGACAGGATTTGACAGTGGTGTTACTATGATCGGAGAAAGAGAGAAAGGAGTCAAGATTACCTAGAGCCAGCTTGGTGAGTTGACAGGTTTAATGAGCATGCCATCAACAGAGATAGTAAATGTGGAAGTAGGACCAGGCTTAGGTGGAAAGATGATTAGTTCAGTTTTAGTTAGGTTGAGTTTATGGTGGGTGGCGTTGGTTTATCCAGTTGTAGATTGCTAGTTCGAGATTTGAGCCTCAGTTCCAGCTGTTAATAAAGGGGTGGGTAAATATATGTGGGTATCATTAGCATATAGATGATAATTAAAGCCAAATGAGTGGATGAGATCTCTTAAAGACAGGTGTACAGGGAGAACAACAACGGACCAAGTACAGAGCCTTGCAGTACCCCTACATTAAGTGAAACTGGAGGTGAGGTTTCGTTAGCATAGGAGACAGTGAATGATCGCTTAGAAAGGTAAGAATAGAGCCAAGATGCAGCCCGGTTACGGATACCAAGCGAATACAGAATTTACAGCAGGAGAGAGTGGTCAACCGTATCAAATGCAGATGTTAGGTCAAGGAGGATAATGATAGAGAAGTGGCCTTGGGCTTTGGCAACCTGAAGATCATTTGTAACTTTGCACAACGCAGTCTCAGTAGAGCAAGCAGGCCAGAAACCAGATTGCAGAGGGTCCAACAGATTATGAGCATGTAGAAAGTTAATAACATGGGAGAATCCAATACGTTCTAGGAGCTAAGAGTCAAGCAAGTGAGACAGGACGGTAATTCAACAGACAGGATAGGTCAAGTGTGGCCTTTTTAAGAATAGGCTTTGCACAGGCCTGTTTGAAACAAGAAGGGAAGGTTCCAGAAGCTAGAGATGTGAGAAAGTGCTGGAGTAAGTTCAGCAGCACAGTATTTAAGAAGGCATATGGTCAATAGAGCAAGTTGTGAGTGGGGAGGACAAGAGCTGGTTTGCATTAGTAGAGGTAGGGATCTGATTGTGGATGGACTCTACATTGTCTTTAAAGAAATCAACAAAGGAGTGTGTATCAGGCTGACTGATAATTTTGATGAGGAATGGAGAAGAGTATTGAATAAAGGCATTGTGGGTTGGATTTTTTATTGTTTATAAGGGTACTGTAGTACTCTTGCTTGGCCTTTAACAAGGCAGAATTGAGGGATGAGAGTAGAAATTTATAGTGAATAAAGTCTGCTTGTGTATGTGATTTTTTTCCACATACGTTCAGCAGATCTTTTACAGGAGCATAAGGTCTGGTTTGTGAATTCAGCCAGGGCCGTGGAGTTTGAGCATGAGTACGCTTAGCCTGTAAAGGGGCAAATGAGCCAGTGTGGAGGATAGTATGTGATTATGCTCACTTACCAGGACCTCGACCTGAAAGACTGAGCTAAGGATGGGAGGTCAATGCCACATGTATCCCAAATCCAAATGCAGTGGTTAAAACAACAGGAAAGATCCTTTCTTTAGTACAATGTATTGTGGAAATTATATGATAATATTGCTACATCTCATTACAAAGCAATAATATAACAGTCCATCTAAATAATAGACATAAGCAAGCAAGATGTAGAATTATTAAATGTTGTGCTAGATATGTAAAAAGCAAAACTAATCTATAGACTTGTAATGTAATGCCTGTATTTCAGCTACAACTCCTATTTATTATTGAAAAAAATTAACCAGTATTCTCTAGTACTTCTATATTACTGACCTGTTACATTTACCTCCTTTCTTTTTGTGGGACATGATTCATGGCCATGTTAAGGTTTTTGCCTTCCACATTCACTACATTTTAATCTAGGTCATGGATCTGCAAGCTTCTGCTGTTCAAAGGATTACTTGCAAGCAAATAGATGTCACTAGATGCTAGAAAATGTAGTTCAGCAACAATTGAAGAGTGAATCATAGCAAAACCTTGATCTAGGTCACAGATGTTAATCTTTTCCTGAGCAGCCAATAATTATGCGGAGTTCTAGATGGTAGACTAGCAACAGCTAAACACTTGTTTTCCTGTTATATGATCTTCAGTTAGTACTCCAAAAGATGATGGCTGCATCAGGTGTAGACTAATCTTTAAGAAACAGATTACCAAAAATGTAGAGCAAGGCAGCTTGGGACTGGATATAAGAAACTGCATCACTCATCCCTCAGGGATCATTTAGAAACCATGGGGTATGGTGCAAAATGCAAAAAAAACAAATGCCCATGTTTATTGCATTGCGTTTCCCCTGGTGAGCACCAACAGGACCTGCACCCCACCCCCCAATTAAGACATTGCTGTCTGCACTTGGCTTGAACACTGCAAATTGTCCCCTATACTTTGTGTTGGATTGGAAATCCAGCAGAGGATTCTGAGCACATTATTCAGTGGCACAGGGGACCTGTATTTTAAAAACAAAAGTACAAGGCTCTGGGGGCACTTTGCATCCTGTGATGCTCCGGCCTTGCACCAGGTAACTTATATCATGCAAGAAAGGGGTGTGCAAGGGGATGCCCAACATGCCAACCCTACTGTAGTAAGTGCAACTTGCCTGTCAGTGATGGGTGGATGCAGGGAGCATTTTAGCAATGATAGTAGATGCTACTTGATTGGATAGCTGTTTACCACTTATTGTTATTAGTAACCATTTAAATGATTGCTCTAGTCAAAGTCCAATCAAAAGGCTTGGCATATGAGGCAATGTAGTAATGGTACAGAACTGTGGAAATGAATACAAGGATACCAAGTGAAGCTTGTAAATAAATGATTTGAAATGTTAAAGGAAACCTTTATGTTTAACTCTTTCATAAAAACAGAGGAATTCAACAGTTAGCCTACAATGGAGGCACCTGTGCTAAAACTGGCCACCCCTTTCCAAAAGGAGTGTGTCAAGCATCTTTGCTGAGCAGCTGCAAGATGTTGCTGTTGACCAAATTAATTGCAATTTGAAAAAAAGAAAAAAAGCCTAATTTACAAATTGTAGGGCAGGATGCACAGTGCAAATAATGTGTTTTTGTACTTTTTAACCTGCCGTGTACTTTGCACTATAGCCACATATCTATTGGTTCTAAAATGGAGTGTAAAGACCCGTGTCTGCCGTATGAACACAGGCAGCACTGTATTTATGAGAGATGTGCTTGGGGAGGCACATAGACACCCCCTACCATCCCCTATTCACAGGTGAGCATAGGGTAATACTGCACATGTAGCAGGGGTAGAAGTAAATGACCCTTACAATGGTTTGATTTATCTAAACTACATAAATGAGTAGACATACTTCCTAACATCTGAAAAATAGAAAGAGGGGCAAAAATATTTGCTGCCTGCAGCAAAATGTTTTGGTCACACCCCTGTGTGGCCATGCCCTTAAATGCTATGCCCAGTTTACCAAAACTTACCCCAGACGTGCCAGAAAATTACTACAGAAATGCATAACTAGCATATCAACCCCAGACATACAAGTATAATCACTAAATAACTAAATAAAATAAATAACGAATACAGAATATGATGAAAAAATCAGTATACTGACCCCAAACATGCCAGTATAATTGCTACAAAAAATAGGAAAAAACCCCAGCATATTGACCCTACAACTTCCAGTATAATAACCACAGAAAATGGATAATCAGCTTATTAACTCCAAATGTGCCAATATAATCACTGTAGAAATCACTAGACAAGCCAGTGAGATCACTGTAGAAGCAGGCCTGGATTTGTGGAAAGGCCACCTAGGGTGGCAGGATTTTAGGGGGTGGCATGCTGCCCAACACACCCACATTGGTTCAAAAACACTGGGGATGCGCTGGAGATACAATCATTTTTAAAATTCCCATGCGCCAAGCCCCATTGCTCCGGTCCAGAAGATGAAAATTTGCACAAATAAAGGGGAGGGGACAGGGCCGACGAAAGGCAGTGGGCCTAGGGGCGCCCACTATGTAAATCCGGCCCTGTGTAGAAGCCAATAAGCACTACTTTAACTCCAGACATGCCAGTAAAATCAATGCAGAACAGGATAGATTGAAAGCATTACCTCACGCATGCATGCACAGATGTTGTTTTTTCTCCATGCTCCTACGCTGCTTGTTTCTCTCTCTGTGTAGGAGTATATTTATCAAAGAGTGAAGTTAGAGACCGCCACAGTCCGCTAGCGTGAAATACTGCCTCTCTACATTAATTTCTGAGATTTTTAAAGGCATATTTATCAAATGGGGAACTTTCACTTTGATAAATACGCCTTTAAAAATCCCATAGAAATGAATGGAAAGAGGCGTTATTTCACTCTAGCAGGCTGTTCACTCTTTGATAAATATAACCATATCACTCTCTCTGCCTCCCTCTGCTTGGCTCTTGTAAAAAATCCAAGATATCCAGGTGTTCCAGAGTGATGACCACGCCTGCTTTGTGGCCACACTCCGCCAGTATAATTACTACAGAAAGCAGATGAAGAGTATCCTTGCTTAAACTCCTGTAAAAAAAATCCAAGATGTCCAAAGTGGAATGCATGGCCATGTTGGATTTTTCTTCTTGAGATGCAGGCTGGTAAGAAACAAAGAGAAGCCAGGCAATGAAAAAGACTGGACAGTTGGGAGGTATGTGTGAGTAAACATATGTAGATGTACAACACATTTGTTTTCATGCAAAATGGCAGTTTATTTAGATGAATTGTACTCGTCCTAGAACAGAACAGATAAATACCAACTTGTAAAAATATTTGAGACTTGCATGGGACTCATATTCTGGGAAAGATTAGCTACTTTTAACTTGCCAGGGACACTTGCTAATTCATGGGAATTAGTAGCCAGCTGTTTCTGCCAAGAATATTTGACTTGCAACACAGGTTGTAGAAGTAGTAATAGTAATAGGCCATGGTTATAAAAAGGGCAGTAAGTTTGTGGTTAGTAAACATGTCAAAAATGCGGTTTAAGAAATCCATTGCAGTGCATGTGCTATATTTTCAGATACCTTGCAGTGAAGATAACCAATATTACCTGCAGAAAGCCAGAAGGATCATTTTCCTTAATTACTTCGAGACAATATTCCATGAGGCCTGTCGACTGGCGTAGTTTCAATGTGCAATGATTTATCTGGTCCCAGACAACCTGGAAGTAAATCCACATTTCATATGATCCCTGGGTTTTAGAGAGGATCAAGAAATTGTACTGGTCGGACTATAATATAACAAAGCTAATTATCTGTACCATGTGGGGTTTATCTGTCACGTGGTCTTCCCTGCCTTTTGTAACACAGATTCCCATATTCCTCATTCATATGCCTGCAAACAGTCTGCAGAGATAACCACATACTAAACATTTGTGTGGAAGTTCTCTTGCAGATTAATAAAGGGTTATTAACACTTATTACACATTTCTGAAATGGATGACTGCATGACCTAAAAAAGAGAAACACATTGATTTGTGTCTGGCTTTGCACATTTCCCCATCTGATATATTAAGGTAATCTCTTATTGAATTAAACACACATACTTAAATATACAGGTATAGAACCTGTTACCCAAAATGCTCAGGACCTGGGGTTTTCCGGATAATGGATCTTTCTGTAATTTGGATTGTCATACCGCTTAATACCTTAAATCTACTAGAAAACCATGTAAACATTAAATAAACTCAATAGGCTTGTTTTGCTTCCAATAAGGATTAATTATATCTTACTTTGAATCAAATACAAGGTGCTGTTTTATTATTACAGAGGAAAAGGAAATAATTTTTAAAAATTTAGCTTATTGCTATACATATATATATATATACATATATATATATATATACATATATATATATATACATATATATATATATATATATATATATATATATATATATATATATATATATATATATATATATATATAATGTGTTATCCAGAAAGAAGTTCAGAACTACGAAAAGGCTTAGAAGACTAAAGGAATGAAGATCCAAATTACAGAAAGATCCTTTATCTGGAAAACCCCAGGTGCCGAGCATTCTGGATAACAGATCCCATACCTGTATATGTTGATGTTATCTGTATGTTCCTCTTTACTTTTTAACTATTTTATCATAAATTGATTCTTCAATGGGCAGACAATTAGGTGTTAAAGGGTACTGGCAGGTATGAGTTTCATTAACATTATGGTCAGATCATTATTTATATAATGTCTTTACTTGAGTTTATAAAATATTGTACTAATCTTTTATATAAAAAAAATAATGGGGACTATTATGCAGAATGCATGTAACCTGCATTCTGTACAATACTAAATTCCACTAAATACTAAAGAATTGTATTATTTTTGCATAGGAATTTAGTAACCTAGAATCAAGAATTGATGATATAAACAATACACAACAGGAAATGACATTAGCAATTTGCCATGCTAGAGAACAAGTTTATGAATTATAGATCCCATACTAGTCTTAGACTATGAGGTCATGGAACCTGTCTGGAATGCAGAGGCAAAAAACATTGGTTTATTTTTAAAATAAAAAAGCTGAAAGTTCTATCTATCTATCTATCTATCTATTTATCTATCTGTCTCTCTGTCTATCTGTCTGTGAACATGAACTAGGAGTAGGCAGAAGAACCCTTTATTTTATTTATATTATTTTAATTCTTTTATTGATTTTTGAAGAAGAAAAATTAAATAACAACAAGTGTTACGTATATAGTAAAATGTAGTCTATGGGAGATGGCCTTCCCGTAATTTGGATCATTGTGGATAAAAGGTTACCCGATAACAGATCCCATACCTGTACAATACAGATGGCATTTAGATTACAGACTAAGAAGAGTATTTACAATGACTGGTTTTGAAATCATCCTGAATTCTGTGTCATTTGGAAACATTATGATTATGAAGCTATTAGGATTAGCGTAAATTTCTCCAACCAGGAAAAGCCCACATCTGCCTTATCACAAAGCACTGCCCCTAAACTATAATCCCCTGCACATTTTAGTTTAGACACCAGTAGGGGATATAGGGATCCATACCCATAAGGTTTAAGGCAGGTTTCTTGTGAGAAAAACTTTAAAAGGCATTACAAATTACGATCATAATCTTCCACCATATAATTACTATTATAAATTAGGATTTTTAATTTTCTTTTATATTGCCTTAAATTTAAAAAATGTCTTATTCCAATTTAATATAAAGACATGCTTCTAGTTTTCCGTCCCCAGTACATAATGAATAAAAAAGCAAATGGCGAGCCTAAATCAAGTAATGATTAAGGGCTCATTTATGAGTGCAGGTGCAGTGTGCAAATGCATATCACCATGTTTTTTACCTACAATGCAGCATTTCCTTCCCATAATTCCAGTGCCATTGTGTCAGCCAGGGGCATCATTCCCGGAGCTTTGCTGCAAGATTCTTTAGGCATAATTTTATTGCTCATTTTGACACAATGCACAGTGGGAACCTTGGAGATGCCGTCACTATTGATTTGGCAGTAGCTTCACAGTTCCTCTGTATCAATGGGAGCACTGTACACAATTCATCTCAACACATTGGCAGGGCACACTGGCACTTTAGTTTTAATTTTTGTAACAACTGGGGCAATCTTTGTGTGACTGCAACTTGTGTTTCATAAATGAGCTCTCCTATCTCATGATTCACTCTTGGACCACTCCTTAGATTAAAGTGGAGTGTTTGTGATAAAAAAACAATGGGAAATGTTTTTGCATAAACTGACTTTGGCCCCGGGCCAATCATACCTCATATACCACATTCTTGTCTTAGTACACACTGCTTAGCTGTTGCATTACACTGTAAATATATTTGCATGATAAGAAAATTGACTTGTAAAAACACAAAAATGACCTTAAATACACACAATGACTGATGTGTATATATATATATATATATATATATATATATATATATATATATCTGTGTACTTGTTTTTCTTATACTCTTCACTTACACATATTGTGGATTGCAGTAGACGAATAGACACCATAACTACTGGATACTGATCGGAACTGTACACCTTGTGTGCCACTGGGACTTTGTATATATATTTTTATATTTCTTATTTTTTATTCTTTATTTTTATATATGTTTTTTGGTGTTTACTTTTTTATATAATTTTTTATATATTTTGTATACTTATATGGGGTTGATTTCCACGTATATAAACTTGACAAGCGTTCTTTAGCCATTAGTGGCATGTTAAGATCACAATAGCATTCACAATTTAAATATATATAGTTTCATTGGATTGAATTAAATAGATGAATAATTAATTATTTCTCTTGAACACCCAAACTAGTGTGACACAGCGATATAGGGAAACTATGAGATGATTTCGTTGAAAGGGAAAATGGAATGTAAAGGGTATTTTATTCTTTGTTTCACAGAA
Organism: Xenopus laevis; assembly: GCF_017654675.1. Classification (NCBI taxonomy): domain Eukaryota; kingdom Metazoa; phylum Chordata; class Amphibia; order Anura; family Pipidae; genus Xenopus; species Xenopus laevis. The sequence continues at coordinate 51,049,465 of NC_054379.1, read as the reverse complement.
CAACGGTACACTTTTAATTTACAAACACATAACAGCTGTGCAGTCCCGGAGCACTCGCATGAGTAGGAATGCGCTTGAATGAGTTTGTCCACACAGTGAATATGCCAGAGATATAATGCAGCTAAATCCATATCGTGTGACAGATATAAGATAATATAATAGACACACTACAGTGGGGCGCATAGGGGGGGCAAAATCGTATTTAGTAATCCCCCACACATTTGCATGTCCTTGATGTGGATATTTAGGGAACACCTGCAGGGTGTTTTAAGACACACATTGAGAGGTAGTTTTTATACTTGAAATACTAATTAACACATATGATGGATAGATCTCCAGAGCAGGCTTGTCAACTACGCTAATTTTTTAGATGTTTTTTGTAACAATGTTTAACATCGTGATAAGGAAATGTAAAGTGATAACAAAAGTAACATATTGAAACATAGTTACATTACATTATGCTTTCAGCAGCAGAAATTTTATATTGTTTAAACGTAGAGATTATTAACAAATGCTATGTATATATGTGCTATGTACTTTTAATAATTTATCTGTATGTTATTAGTGATATTTAAATGGCAGTTGCATTTCGAAGATACGTCAGATCCCATTTGTCCAGCTTCCCGCCAACTCTTGTATTTATGGCATTCTTACAAACAATTTGGCACTTTGAGAAAGGACTCAGAGAGGCCGAAACGTTAGTCTCGCATTTTGCAATTAAACTTTTCTATTTTGTATTTAAGACCTGTAAGTGCGGATCTTTCTAGTTGGTTATATATAATTATTTATTTTTAATCTGATGTTTTTGGTGCTCAGTTAATAATAATAGATTCACAGCACAAGAGTGCTTGTGCTGAACATACTTTTTGCCTATTGTTATTATTTTTGTTATTATTTGAGCTAATTGGGGAAACTGAAGCTACTTCATCTTTGGTCCTTGTGAGAGTAGATTATCAGTATGCAACCCCTCTCCCTTCACCCTTTGTTTGTTTTTGTTTGTAGGAGGCCATTATGATTGGGGATTATCTGTGCTCTGGTCATCTAAATATCTACTTTTAAATCCTTCAAAAAACACTGACCTCACTGTGCATACGGATAAAAGTACATGTATTCATTTCAGGTACTATAAATAACATATAAGATTAATCAGGACCTGGCAATTTATTGTTCAGAAAACGCTACTCACCTTGAATTTATGCTCCCGTTCCTTAGTAACTTTGGTGAGCAGTTTTGCTTTTTGACGGTTTAATGCATCAACTAATGCATCACACTGGGCAACCAAGCAAGCTTCATATTCTAATCCATTTTCCTAAAGAGGAGAAATAGGCATGAAAAGTGTTAGATCAATTCAACATGAAAATTTAAATTACTATAGCTCAATATTAAATAAAAGCCTGACGTTTCTGTAGGTTTGTGGTGAGATATTGATATAGCCTAAGAGATCTGACAAAGACCTCCCAGCCCGAATCTGAAAATACGCTATCTCAGACTTGTTGAGGACATGTACTGTATAAGTCAATGGGAGATGTCACTCGGGAAAAAAGTCTGAAAAAATAACATGATTTGGGTTTTCCCAATTCGATTTATTTGAGTTATTTTATTGATAAATAAGGCAAAATCGGGGATGGGAGTTTGGTTGAGCTTATTTTTAATTTAAATTATTAGATAAATTCAGATTTTAGTAAATAACCCCCTAGGTTTTTCTAGAAGATTTATTGAGTGAACAGACACCAAAGTAACAAAGCAAACATTTTGGGTATATGGGTTTGCCACTAAAACTGAGGCATATAATTCTATCAAGCACAGACATGATTCTGATTGACTAGACAAAATATTGAAGCATAAACACATGATCATAGCCCAGAACTTTATATGCAGAGTAAAACAATTGTATACCTCTAGAAGCCATGGTTCACCACAAGTATAGAGCAAATGAGCTGAGGTTCCATACTTGGTGCTTTAGCTGTATTGAGGCTGCTAGGTCTATAGCAGGTCTATAAGTCTATAGCAATAGCCAGGGAACAGTTAGCAGGTGTTGAGATTCTATAGGCAAATACCTGCTATCCAAGCTGATTGAAAGAATAGTGTTCAGTTAATGCAATTCTTTCAGTCCTGTTACACTTGTGCCATTATCAAAAAAAAAAAAGTACCATTATGTTACCGGTCTCCATCTTTTTACTATCTTGTACACACCTCACAGGATTCACCATATGAAATGGGATATTCTCCCCTGAGAAGGAAAATGGTGTGTTAACCAGGATCTTGTTTGGAGCAACATTGGCAGATGGGGTTGCAACTGAGAAATGAAGCAGCTCCTGATATATTATCTGTTGTAATATGTAGGTTTGTACCTCACTGCCACCTTCAATGAAAATCAAAAGTACATTTTATAAAATCCTCAGTTCATCATAGATACTACTATGATGGCTATAGAAAACAGAGGTCATCTTTTTAAACTTGTTTTTATTTATAATTAGAACATAATCATAGTTTTTTTTTCCAGTTGTACATTCCCTTTCAAGAGATAATAAATATAGTTATAACAAAATAGAGGTCATTTAAGGGTAGTACAAATGATTAGAAAAAGGTTGGAAGGATTATTGTCTGCTTTGCCTTTATTCCCTCAACAGAGACTACTATGATCTGTGGCACCAGATTTGCACATGAGATAAGATAACTAGTTTAAAAGATGTTATTTCACATTGAACTGTTGCTGTTGCTACTTGGGTGGAACATTTTTCACAGTGCCTTTGGGCTGTGCTACTTTTTTGGAAAAGAAAATGAAGAATACCTGGATTTGCTGTAGAATATTCTTCAGCTGTACCAAAAATTCTTTGGCTTCTTTTGCTTTATCAGAGACACCACTTAAGGCCTGGGAGAGCTGCGCCTGCAAAATATTGGAAAACACTGTATAAATCAATGAAAAGAGGAGAAGTGCACATATTTACCATTTATTCTTACCCAGTAATAATTCAATATATTCATTGTGCTCTGGCACTAATGAACAATGCTTAATCTGCATTGTAAACTCTTCTGGAGCCAATTTTTAGTTGGTTACAATACTTGGTTTTAGTTAGTTACAATATTTGCCCAAAGAGTATGTTCTTATATAACAATAATCAAGGTACATGGAATGGCCATTGTTACAGCGTCAAAACAAGGAGTGGGTAAATTAGACAGTTCAAACATGAAAGACCAACCACTGTTGATTCTTCAATTTCAAAAACCTTCAAGTTGTATAAAATCATATGTTCATTGAGACATATATCAAATACCCACAACCCATGAAAACATGCCTGGAGGTGAGGGGCCCCTTTTCTTAGTTCAATAAAAGATTGCTACAGCCACTTAATACAATAAATGTATAGCCATACAGAAATACGATCTGACTTATAATAATATAAGTAATTGGATATTCAATGTTTGTGTATGCTATTTCAAGCTCTCTCCAGTCACCACAACAGTGCCATATCATGTATTAAGAAAAATTTGATAAAGGTGTATCATGGAGAAGTGGAACCACAGCCCTGAAAGAAAATGATCCTCAACAGCTGTTTCACCATTATTTTGTCTTTGAATTGAGGGAAGGGGCCCAGCCCATCACCTCCAGACTTATTTTTATGGGTTCATGGTATTTTATGGATACCTCAATAAACATATAAGGGGTGATGTAATAAAAGTCGCAAAGTTTGCACAATAAGAATAAAAATTTGCATTTTGCAATGTACTACTCTTCCTTAAACTCTTATTGCATTGCGAATTTTAATTGCGCATTGCCCACTTTTAAGAAGTGGTTGAAGATGTCGTAATCTTTTTCTGCAAACATAACAACTTTTTCAGTAAGAAGTTTCATTATATTCACTGCGCACTGGCACAAACGATAAAATTCGCAAACCTTCTTCCCCTATCGGAAGTGGTCGCTAAACAGTTTCTGGGTTTGCAAAAGCTATAGGCAAAAGCATAGGCAAATTTGTTCACAAAAGGCATAACTTTTGCGCATTGAGATTATTTTTTCCGTTACCGACTTTTATTACATTCCCCTGTAAATGTTATATAATTTTTAGATTGAAGTAATAGTGGTTGGTGAAATATGGTTGGTATAATATCTATCTGATATCAATATATTCAAAAGCTTTGCGCATAGGAGGAGATATACTGTATATTACCTGCTCACTAACAAGTGCATTGTAAAGGGAAATGAGAAAAAAAGACAGTTTTGTACATGGAAACCATCATACAATGTATAGTCTGGATTTTTTTTAAATCTCAGCAAAAAATCCAGCAAGATATTGTCCTGTATTAAAATGGGTATCAATTGCATTTTACGAAGCATTGATGAGCATTTGGAATATGCAGTGCAGAGAAGAACTAATGTCATCTCTTACCTGATACCCCAGGCTGGTTCTCCTGTTAGCAGAAAAACTGAACTGGGGGTGAAGTAGGATCACCGTGGAAACTGCAGAAGCCTCAGCCTCTACTGCCTAGTAAACATGCTCCACAGGTTTTAATACTGTCACAGAGCAGCTGTTACAATGGAAGTATCAACTAATGTATTTGAACTATATGATTTAGAAAGTCATCATTAATCCATTTTTGAGAACGCAATTTTACAAAAGTAATTAAAAAATACAGACCACCTCAAAAAAGTCATTATTCGTGGTATATTATATGTGAAGACAAACTGACCCTCCAAAAAGAAACTCGGAATTGTGGAAGAGACATTTAAAAGACATTTGAAGGGGTATTTCACTTTAAACTGATAATGACGTTTCAGGTTTTAACAGGAATATGTTACTATGCCTATTCAAACCCTAGGTTTTATCATATTTTCTAACAAAGGTGACCCTATGCCCCTTTTCTCAGCTCACCGCTTATTATGCCAATCTCCCAACACAGCTCGACAGGGAGCAGCTTTATGAGTGATAATATTGAGAATATTAACCCACTTCCTGACAATACAAGGGAACTGCTTTACTTCAAATTGTATCAGAAACTTCTAGCATAAACATGTCTGATTCATGACAAAATGCAAAAGCATTTTTGCCACACTGCCTGCAATTGCATCAGGTGCATCTCCCTCTGGTGGGTGCAATTATGCTGGAACCATGGGAAACAAACATGGCAATTGTGCTGCACCTTGCACATAGCCCACTGCAACTGCAGCTGTAAATAACCCTTTTAGTGTCTTAGTTACAGCCTTATAGAGTCGTCTCTACAACATAATCTCAAAGGAGACCATGTTATGATCACTATTCCCTAAATGCTCACCCACACTAGTGCTTGAGATAAATGTAGTCTTATTAATTATTACCAGATCCAAAAGAACATCTTTGTTAGTAGGTTCCAGAATGACCTAAAATAGAAAGTTGTCATTTAGCATATTTACAAATCTTCCAACTTTTACTGACTTGGCTGCCCCATTGCTCCAGTCAATATCTGGATAATTGAAGTCAACATAGAAGCAGAATTGCACAAACACCATGTTTACTGCAGGTGGGGAGATTACCCTTTTTATTGTGACCACTTATTGTACCCCCCAAAATGTTTATGCATCAGTGGTCACAATAAAAGGGATAAGCTCCCCACCCACAGTAAAAATGCTGTTTTTGCAGCTCTCAAATAATTCTGCTTCTACATTGACTGGCACCAGAAAGACAGCAACCAGTGTTGTTGTAGCAATCCATAAAACACATTACACTATCTGCTTTCCTAATATTTGAATGTCCTATAACCAACAATTTGTTTAAGCTCAGCTCTGCTCTCCTCCCCACCACTACTAGAGAGACTGATATCCTGGCTGTTAAAAAGTAAAAAGATTAGCCGCATTAGAGCATTATTTTTGGGTTTATGTGCGATAACACAGTTATATTAACATACATTCATACTTGCTTTATCCCATACCCCTGGTAGCTTCCTGGATGGAAGTTAAAATTAGTGGGTACCTGACATGTCCCCTCCTCTTTCCTTTGGCAGACATGTTGCGTTTTTGACAGTGTGATGGTATGGAACTATTTTCCTGAGATTAAAGCTTAGCTAGGCAATATTTTGGAAAAACATATTAGTTGGCTCCTGACATGGCTCCCAATGGAGAAGAGAGAGAGTTTATTTGACTCCCTATCACATCCCTACACCCATTTAGCCTTCATTACAAATGATGGACCTATGCATTAGTGCACTTTAACATATGGATTAGATAATTTTTTACTACACTGAATGTCTATCTTTTATTAAACGCATTTATCATTCATTGATTTTCCATTAGACTAGAAAGGAAAAATACAAGCAGTCTTTACAAACACCTAACACTGCAGGAACAAAGAAGTGGCTGCAATGGAGAGCATAATAAAATATTGGTGAAAGAACTTTCAGTACAAAATTAAAGGTCCTCATATACATTCATATACATTCACAAATATTTCTATGTCTTAATCAAGTAAAGGAATGGTGTGTAAAAAATATGTTACTTATTCCCCAGTTAAATAACTGTATTTAGGGATTGGACCCCCCATTTACCCTTAGTTGAATGCACATGCTGCTTGTTTGGTTAGTTTTGAGACCAGGTAAAGGCTGCAAGTGCACCGGCTCAAAGGCAGCCATACTGAACTAAATAGGGAACTAAAGGGAATCCTGTTGTAAAAGCTCTAATTATCTTTGAAATACCTTCTTGTGATAGGGCTGTTGTATCTATGTAAAACCCTGAGTGTAATGTGAATCATTTCTGGCTTGATCTGTTTTCAAGCTTTAGTTGCCCTTTAAAACAGCAAACAGTCTTACCATTTTTTGACTTCACTTTATTCTACAGACAATGGACTAGAGTCAGGTGAGTGACAAGGTGAATCAACATGATTCCTTCCTCTATTACTAAAATAAAACGGCCTATCTAACTGACAACAGTAAAAAATGAACATGAGCCTAGAAGTATGCAGAAACTGCTGTATAATGCTTCCTTACCTAAAAAATTTGGAAAGACCTAGGCAGCTGCACTGGCCAAATTACCTGATTGGCAAAGACTGCAGTGGGCAATCTAGTAAGCCCAGGAAGTTGACCTACTGTAAATTCCCATTTGGGTCCGCAATTCTCTTCCCTTGCTTAAAGGAGAAGGAAAGCTATGGAGCCATTTTATTGCCAATAGATTAGCTGCAATAGTGCAAGCTAGAATGCTATATTTATTCTGTAGAATGTTTTACCATACCTGAGTAAAAAGCTCTAGAAACTCTCTGTTTGTTTAGGATAGGAGCTGCAGTATTAATGTGGTGTGACATCACTTCCTGCCTGAGTCTCTCCCTGCTCTGGGCTCAGATTACAGCAGAGAAGGGAGGGTGGGGGGAGAGGAGCAAACTGAGCATGCTCTTGCCCAGGGCAATGAGGTTTAAGCTGAAGGCAAGAAGTCTGATACAGAAGCCCATGTGTACACAATAGAAGGAAAGAAATGCTGTGTTTCTTTTGACAGGGGACTCAGAGCAGCATTACTTTGGGGGTTTACTGGTATATGTAGATGGTCCTTTCTGATAAGGCTTACTTAGTTTTAACCTTTCCTTCTCCTTTAAGAATTACATTTCTGTTTATGTAACCAGATAGTCAACATTTTCTAGTTTAGAGAGCTCAACTGTTTAAGCTAAGTGTGGGTCGTTGAATTTAAGGGTATGCAGACCCAGAAATGCCCCTAAAGAAACTAGCCCCAGCACCCTGTCTGATATTAAAAACACAAAGTAAAGTTTTTTTTGAGAGACCAAGGTAGCTCAAAGAGATATGAATGTACCCCATAAAATTGCAGAGATATACAGAAGTGTGATGTGTTCCTAAGTAGATTGAGGAAAAAAACATATCTATTGGGTGGAGAGTTAAAAAAGGGTGGGTATGAGTGAAGTGTTCTTTTAAACTTGTTTTTTCATAGACTGCAAACTGATTTAACTTGGTTAAGGACGCAGTGTGTGGTAGAACATGATCTGATATCAAGCCTCATTCTTAGTGGTTAATCCCCTAACTTTAGTGAGAGGGTCAGCCCATTTATTAGGAAGACTGTAGGGCAGATTTATTAAAAGTCAAGATGTAAATGTTATTGTTCTCAACTAAATAATGCTTTTCTCCCACCGATCAAATTATTCCTGAATTTTTAGTGTGATTTGCATTGCACTCCTAACAAACAGGATAGTTCAGTTCTTTGCTGAAGGAAAAAAAAAAAAGTTAGCTTGAGGATGAATGTTGATAAACCGAAAACAATAGGAAAAAATGTTAAAGCCCATATGTGGAAAATTATTATTGAAAATCCACTACTGGTCGAGTGCTTATTTATACTAATGATGGTTCCCCTTTAAAGGAGAAATCAATCTGTGGGGAAAAACCCCGTACCCTCCACTCCAGGTAGACCTCCCCCCCCCCAGGCTAACTACCCCCCACCCCCCGGGGAAATGCCCCATACTCCATACTTACCCCTCGGCGCAGATTCTTCCAGCGAAGTTCCACGCGTCCATCTTCCATCTCCTCGGCTGACTGAGAGATCAGCAATTCCCGTGTAATTCTGCGCATGCGCAGTTGTCACAAACTGGCAAACTGCTCCAACTGCGCATGCGCAGAAATACCGATCTCTCAGTCAGCTTACAGAGGACACAGAACTGGGGAACTTCGCTGGAAGAATCTGCGCCGAGGGGTTAGTATGGAGTATGGGGCATTTCCCCCAGGGGGTAGTTAGCCTGGGGGGAGGAGGAATAGCATGAATCATCCTTGCATACAGGCCTTTTAAACAGCTGGATTCTGCTACATTGTTCAAAAGTCAGAAGTTACCACTATGACAGAAAATGGAAAGGGACCTTCATGAAGATCGTGCTTTGAACAGCAGTTATATTTACAGATGAAAACAAAAAAATAAATGTTGTCATTACTATATGTTTTATTCGACAAATGGCTATTTTTTTTTTTTATATATATTCAATTTTGAAATCTGACATGGGGCTAGATATTTTGTCAATTTCCCAGCTGCCCCAAGTCATGTGACTTGTGCTCTGATAAACTTCAATCACTCTTTACTGCTGTACTGCAAGTTGGAGTGATATCACCCCCTCCCTCCCCCCCCCCAGCAGCCAAACAACAGAACAATGGGAAGGTAACCAGATAGCAGCTCCCTAACACAAGATAACAACTGCCTGGTAGATCTAAGAACAACACTCAATAGTAAAAACCCATGTCTCACTGAGACACATTCAGTTACATTGAGAAGGAAAAACAGCAGCCTGCCAGAAAGCATTTCTCTCCTAAAGTGCAGGCACAAGTCACATGACCAGGGGCAGCTGGGAAATTGACAAAATGTCTAGCCCCATGTCAGATTTCAAAATTGAATATAAAAAAATCTGTTTGTTCTTTTGAGAAATGGATTTCAGTGCAGAATTCTGCTGGAGTAGCACTATTAACTGATGCGTTTTGAAAAAAACATGTTTTCCGATGATAGTATCCCTTTAAGGGTATGCAGACCCAGAAATGCCCCTAAAGAAACTAGCCCCAGCACCCTGTCTGATATTAAAAACACAAACTAAAGTTTTTTTTGAGAGACCAGTGGGCTCATGCTGCTAAATGTTTGGCCTATTTCATGGCCATTCCCTATTTCTATGAACACAAAGTGGCTAAATAGCTGGAATAATAGATTATAGTAAAGAAAAGAGACTAGGAGAATAGAGTTTGAGTGAGGAAAGGAAGAAAATAGTGGGCCCCTGGTCTAAAAACTTTTGGTGGGCCCCTGGTCTAAGTTTTTTCGGTGTCCCAGTCTGACACTGCAAATGCTTTATTTATCTGGTAGGACTGAGGATCAAATTAGGCTCTGTCATTTCAGGTACACAGAGGCCCAAACAGCCCCCACCAGCCCACTAAATACTGACTTTCTATGGAACTTTATAGCAGCCCCTCTGGTATTTGCCAGAACCCACAGATTGCCAGTCGGGGCCTGTAACACAAACACAAGTGCCTCATTACCTTATGCTGCTTCCACATAATGCCCAGAGCTTTCATCTCATGTTTGCCATGTTTCCCCTCCTGCAGGCACTGGTAACACACGGGGGTCCGGCAGTTCAGACAGTACATGCTGTAGTTCTCTAGTTCATGATCCGCACAGGTGGGGAACTTGCGCGCAGTGTGAGGTGCGACTAAAGCTGCAGAGGGTCTGGGGGCATTAGGGCCTGGTTGCGTGATCTGGGCGGCGGGCACCAGCCTGTGTTTAGCAAAGGGACCTCTGGTAGGGTGACACTTCTTCTGACAGGAGGAGCAGTAAAGCACATCACATTGCTCGCACATGACAGCCGCCTCTGCTGGGTTGCTGTCACACAGCTGGCACCTGGCATTTGCGCCACCACAAGCTGCTTCTGTCGCTGCTTCTGCGCCAGGCGTTAAACCGCGCTCCTGTTGGTACCTTTGGACGATGGTTTCCAGCAAGCGGTTGCGTTGGAATCCGCGCAGACCCCTCTCGTCCAGCGATGCGCTGCGGTGGCACTGTGGGCACGTGATGGAGGATGAGCTGCACAGGGGCCCGTGAAGAGCCCGGGAGGAGGAGGCCCCTGAGGAACAAGACAAGGAAGGAGCCGGTGCAGGCGGCAGGACCCTCACGCCATTCGGGGACTTGAGGCTGGGCGTGTAGGAGCCGTAGCCGCTGTCTGTCTCGCTGTACAGGCTCATTTTATCCAGGTGGTCGGGGTAATCGTAATCTGCCCCCATGAGCATCATAGGCCGGCCAGCATGAGGCAAGTGCTCGCTCTCTGGGGTCTGGACCACGATGGTGCGGGCACAGGGCAGGCACACGTTGTGTGAACAAGGCAATATGAGCGGCTCCCGGAAAAATGAGCCACACACCGGGCACTTGAGTTCTTCCTCCATAGCCCCAGCCTGATCCTCTTGTGTGTCTGGATTACTGGCGTGTCATGGAATGGGCAAGGCAGGCACCTGAGGGAATACAGCGAGGGAGAGGGGGGACTGTGTGTAGTAAGATAGATGAGCGCACCGATAAACAATGGGAAAAAATACAGACACTGCTACTAAACGGTTGATGTTACACTATGGAGCGAGTGTCAGTTATTCCAAGAGCTGGTAGGGCGGATAAAAAAGCCGAATAAAGTATCCGATCCTTTAAGAATCGGTAATTGTGATTGTGCTGCTTTGGGAAGAATCAATGAATGTATCCAGCGTAATATTCAATCCTCCCTTTTTCTTCAACGCGCCTCCTCTAGCGATGAGCGCACAAGACAGAATGGACGTTGATTTCAGCACCACCGCCGGGGGGACAGCGCAGCACCGGCAAATCCTACTGACTGACCTTGCCTGATCCCCGAGTCGCTGCTTTTTCTGCTGCAGCGTTTTCTGATCCTGCTGCTACTAAACCCCATGAAATCACACGGCCGAACTGTAATGGGTCCAGCTGTTTTAATTTGGCTGGCAGCACAGATGAGAGGAGGGAGGAGGAGGAGGAGGAGGAGGAGGGAACTTGACAAGGGAAGAAAAATAAACAGACGGGAGGGAGGAGAAGAGAGTGAAAGGCTTGCTAGAATTCTCCCATCAGAATAATAATCAGGAAAGGATGTTTAATATTATTTTAATTCCAAACTGTATCATTAAAATGGTTTTACTCTCAGTAAATGGTGTTCCTGGTGCAGAGGTGTGTGGCTTGTTCTATTGCACATACACTAAGCAGGGGATTTTGCAATTCTTTTCAAACGCCATATGGCCACAGTTGTATTTATAGCCTGATTTTCTTTTCAAGTAATCTCTGTTCGGTTAAAACGATACCAAGTGAGGTCACCGAAGTCTTCTGAAACATTGTAAGCTCTTTATCGGTTCTACACTGGAGCAATGGACTAGTAATATGTTGCATTTGCTGTAGGTTCCTAGCCTGCTCCTGGCAGTATCCAATACTCTTTTGCAGTAATTACTTGTAATGAATAGGAAAAAAGCTCTGTATTGTTAGATACATCTTTGCAGCTAATCAATTCATTTTGTTGCAAAATTATTTAGTATTGTTGATGAAATGTAATTTCTGCCATCTGTTAAAAAGAAGAACCTGGATCTCTTTGTGTGCTGTTATCAGGGCTTCATTGAAATTGGTACTTGCGTTTAAATATCTCCACGCTCACATTATGGGCAAGACAAACAATATGTATGGTTAGAGTGAGCTCATACAAGAAACACCTGCTTCTCTATCTAACATAGTCTCTTTATTAATCTATCCAATGAAATTCCTGTTCAGCAGTGTAGTACAGTAGCTATAACTCCTCTTATCCATTTACAAATCTGCCCATCCCTCCATTAATCCCTACACTAGGATTGGAGCAGCTGCAAAATACCCATAACCATCTTTACTCTGTTGCGGGGTGACATCATTGTACACAAAAATACACACATGCCTCCCTCTTGAAGGTTTGTGGCTGCATATAAAATAGGAACTGGATTGTTTTGTATGCCCCGCACCACCACCATCAAACAGCGGACATTATTTTTTATTAATATCATTCCCACATAATGATACAGTAACCATAGCCCTAGAATAATCTGTTTGGCATGCTTTTAGCAAAGTACAGATGAAAGAATACTGCAGTCAGGTATGAAAAGGCTACACAGAAGGTTTTCAGAATATCAAATTAAGGCAACTAAGAACCTGGGGGTAGCTTTATCAAAGACTGAAGTTAGAGATCTCCATAGTCCGCAGAGTGAAAAACTACCTCTCTCCATTCATTTCTATGGGATTTTTAAAGGTGTATTTATCAAATGGTGAACTTTCACTATCATCCTTTGATAAATACGGCTTTAAAAATCCCATAGAAATGAATGGAGAGAGGCGGTATTTCACTCTGTGGACTGTGGGCAGGGTCGGACTGGGGGGTCCGGGGCCCACCGGGACTGGTGTCCAGGGCCCCCCTCTGGCCCCGCTACCTACTTGTTCGGCGAATCCCTGCTCGGCGCATCGCGCATGCGCAAACGGCGCGCATGCGCAAACGGAAACGGCGCTCGGCGCGCATGCGCAAACGGCGCTACTATGCGCCGAATTTTTTTTATTATTTTTAAAAACAGTTTGGGAGAGGGGGACTGGCCCGGCGGGGCCCACTAGGGTCGGGGCCCACCGGGTATTTTCCCGGTATCCCGCCGGGCCAGTCCGACACTGACTGTGGGGATCTCTAACTTCAGTCTTTGATAAAGCTACCCCCATCGCTACATTTCACCAGCTGAAAATTCGATTCGACAACGATAATTCACTGGAATGCAGAGTTTCGCCTGCGACATTTCACTAGCGTTACTTCAGCAATGTGAGCAATTGAAAGCGAAGATGCGGTAGCGTTCATTTCTGCCTATCGCAAATCCGCTAGAGGTCTTGCGCTCAGGTTCATTTCCATACGGCGGGAAATTTAAAGTTGAATGGACGTATATGTTGCAACAAATACATTATATTACACAAGTCCAGGGAACCTTAATAAAGAAAATAGAGTTGTTATAATGCCCTACACATGAGCTCACTGTATAGTTTATGTGCCATATGTTAGAAAATGTATGGGGGAAGTCGGTTACCCAAATACATTTTTAAGGACTTTTGCAGGCTATCACCCTGAAAAAAGGAAAAGACACCAGCGTTTGTTTGGACTTAGAAGCTTTTTCCACTGAAAAATATGACGTAAGTAACAGAAGATTGAGAAAGATCTATGCACTCCAGTGCACTTTGCCTGGTCTGAGCTGGCAAAGGCAAGTCTGGCGAAAGAGATAACATTCAGTAAAATCCGCATTTCATTGAATTTTTGTCCATTCGCAAGAGCACATTTTGCTGGCGATAGAGTGCGAATGACCGCTATCGCCTATCTTTCGCTAGAGAGGTGACGCCAGCGCCCATTAGTAAATTTGCCCTGCGGGTGGTAACGTTAGCGAATTGACGCTAGCAGTAGCCACTTCGCCCTCGAGTAAATCTGCCCCATGTGTTTTCAGATGTTTAGTCAGGAATTTCCTTCTGGGAAGAGAAAATCCAAGACCAGGCATTTGGTTTGCCGAGAATGTGAGGTACCCTGACTGGATAATTATGAAAAAGGATGCAGTGAAGATTGTTTGGCAAAAGTTGAAAGTACACCACAACAAGCTGAAAGTTCTCTTTCCTGGCTTAAAGTTTTTCATCAACAATCTTTTTTGGAGATAAAACAATTATACAGAGAGATTCAGGAGAGGTGGCAAGGATCTGGAGGAAAAACCTTTGACTGCAAAAGCAGAAAAAGGATAGCCTCAGAAGAAACAGAAAGTTTTTCCAGTGCACCTGATAATTAAGGACCTCATAGAATTTGAGAGAAGCTAATATAGGAAAGTGGAAGGGAGTAAGTACCCTACACTATATACTTAAGCAAAGATACATATTTCAACCAATCTATATCACTAACCTTTTCTTTAAGAAAATAAATAGTGAACTAATTTCCTTTTATTGGGCCAATAAAGCTGCAAGAATGTCATGGACTACTCTAACTGCCCCTAATGACAAAGGAGGGCTTGCCCTCCCCCACTTGCAACACTACTATTTTGCATCCTAACTATCCTTTATACATAACTGGTTTAATCCAGACGACAGCAACTCCCTAACAAACTTGCATGCTACAATTCTGGGATCTCTAGAGTCCATTTGTAATTCACCCTATAGGTGGACGTGTTACCTCCTCCCCCCATTGCCAGGAGTGATTACTACCCCGATTAAAGTATGGGCAAGGCTACAATCCAAAATATCTACCCCTTTACTTAAAGCATCTGGCAAGGCTCCACTCTGGAGGAACTCCAACTTGCCTCATTTGAGAAAGTTGGCAGATTTTCAATATTGGCCACAAATGGGTGTTAGACATCTAGAGGACCTGTTAGTGGAAGGTAGTTTTGTCTCCCTAGACCAATTGAAAATCAAATTGAATCGGCAAGACAAGACACAACTATTTAGATACTTTCAGCTGAGACATGCCTTTTATGCACAGTTCAGGTCATTCCAATATACACCCATACCTCTGGCATGGTAAGCCAGACTGTGGACTCTAGACCCCACCAAAATACTATCTCAACTGTACAATATAATTCAATCTTCCCAACCCTCTCCATTTGATAAAGCCAAACAAAAATGGCTGACACGTATTCCTTCGCTAGAGGAAGACCAGTGGGAGGAGGCTATGGATAACTTGTACCCCTGTCTAATATCACTCAGGCACCGAATGGTTCAGTTTAAAATGATCCACCAAATTTATATTACCCCTCTAAGGCTTGAAATTATGGGTAGATCAGAGGGAGCAAATTGCGTAAAATACGGCAGGGGAGAAGCTGGATTCTTCCACTTGAAATGGAATTGCCCTAGAGTGGCAGCATCTTGGTCAGAAGTAATCCGATACACTAATATATTTCTATCCTTTCCTGGAATTAAGTCCCCTGAGTCTTGTCTATTGGGTATTATAGATGAGGCAGTACCCCTACAAAAATCCATTACATTACTACGGTGTATTTTGTTCTATGCAAAGAAAATGGTAATAATGAAATGGATGAACCCCAACCCCCCTACACTTCAGCAATGGATCGACCTAATAAATGGCACACTGCCTCTAATCAAATTGACATACAATGCTAGGGGAACACCCCGGAAATTTGAGAAAATATGGGAACCTTGGTTAGATGTCAACCCTCAGGCATCTCTATCAGATGACTAAGCTCTAGATTGGCCGGAAGTATATGCTGATAACTGGTGAATATGTTGCATGCTCTTTACGTATTGAAACTGTCACTAAAAAGGCAAAATAATTGAAACAGTAGTCTTGTAAGTGTCAAGCCTGTTGGTTTACTTTATTTGTGTTTTTATTGGTTGTTTGGAAAATGCAAAATAAAAACCTTTAAAAAAATACATATATCAGGATTCCAAGCCTTGAAGGCATTCCTGTCAGAGATCAAGGGTTACGCAGTCAAGATTAAGTCGGACAACATCTCAGTGGTGGCTTACCTGAACAAACAGGGAGGTACAAGTCCAGGATTCTCCTCACAGAGTCCCTAAAGATTCTCAATGGGCAGAGAACAATTTACAGGACCTCAAGGCGATCCACATCAGAAGGAAGGAAAATTGTCTGGAAGACAGTCTGAGCAGGGGCAAAGTTTACCCAGGAGAATTGTCATTGAACCAAGATGTCTTTCAGAAGATCATCCACAGGTGGGGTGTGCCAGTGGTAGATTTGATGGCAACACACCACAATGCAAAGACCACCAGGTTTTGCTCCCTGTACAGGGAGAACAACCCTTGGGTCCTGGATGCGTTCTCCATACAGTGGGACTTCAGACTGGCATATATTTTCCCTCCAATTCCCCGGACCGGCAGAGTTCTAAAGAAGATCAGACGGGAACAGTCTTCAGTGATAGCCATAATACCTTTTGACTGAAGAGGAGCTAGTTCTCTGGCCTTTAGGAAAAGTGTTGTGGGGAAAACTGGGTTCTCCCACTAATGAGAGATCTTCAGAGGCAGGGCCATCAGTTTTACTCGGACCTACAGCAGTGGAGACTGGCAGCTTGGAAGTTGATTGGCCCTTATTAACGAGATTGGGCCTATCAAAGGAGGTGGTGAACAGACTACTTCAGTCAAGAAAGCCCTCAGCGTTGAAAGTTTATGCCAGAATTGTTAATGCACATAAAAAGTAGTGTGTTTCTCAGAAACTTCCTTCGTCCAAGACTAACCCTAGCCACATTTTAGATTTTCTACAAAGGGATCTTGAGAAGAATCTTAAGCCTAATACTCTCAAGTTTCAGGTATCTGCGTTATCTGTATTTTTGGGAATCAGACTTTCTGAGAATCCTTTCATCAGAAGATTTATTAAAGCTGCAGTAAAGCTCAGACCGACAGTACTACAACCCATACCTCAGTGGGACTTAAACTTTGTTTCTCACGGCAATTACATCAGCCAAAGGGTCAGTGAGCTGCAAACTTTGTCAGTTAAAGAACCTTACATATTTACTATACTATACAGATTTATTCAGGATTACGTGTTACTAAGAACAACACCGTTACTAAGAACAACACCCCATTTCAGACTGAAGGTAACATCCTGGTCTAATAAAAATCAAGAGATTTGCCTACCTACCTTTCTACCTGAACCTACTACTCCTGGATGTGGGAAGAATTCTCAAAGAATATATCAGGAAAATAGGCAATAGGCAATCTGAAAGCTTGTTCATTTCTTTTTTTGAGAAGAAAAAAGGGGAAGGCAGCTTCAACATTATCTCTGGCTAGATGGACCAAAGATACCATTCAGATGTGTTATATCGCAGATTATCTATCTAGTATAGGTAAATTACTACCTATAGAGAAACCATAGGTGGAGAAACCATCCCTGAACAGAGGTGGGGGCCTTCGACACCACCTGTCTGCTACATACAATGCTGTTCTAACATCTGTACCCCGGCGGTTTCAGAACACTTCACACATCCATTCATGCAACTCTCACAAGTAACACCTCTCTCTAGGAGTTGCATGACACATTGGATAATCCTATCACAGTAACTACACAGAATCAACACCTCTATGAATTTCTTCAAATCTCACAAATCCAGTTGTTTTTTAGATTTACCTATACTAGATATACCATGACCTGAATGAAAATCTTCATAGTCATATCGCAGATTATCGTTCTCCTCCAATATTTGTAAGAGCACATTCAACTCGGACTATGTCTACTTCTTGGGCAGAGAAATTGCTAGTTCCAATGGATCAGATATGCAGAGTGGCTTTATGGTTGAACCTTCACACTTTTTCCAATCATTGTAGACTAGACATACATTCTTCCCTGGAGACAGCTTTTGGTAGAACCATTCTGCAGTCGGTGACGAAGAGTCCCACCCTTTCTTGCTATATCCCATTGGTGTGCTGCAATTGGACACTAAGGAAAGTTAAAATTTCACTGTAATTTCTCTTTCCTTTTCAGTCCAATTTTGAGCACAAATGATCTCTTCCCTATTAAACTCCTATGCATTCAGTCTTGATGTGTATATTGCTTGAAAAGAACATGAGGGGAGGAGGGAGGGGTGGCTCCTTTTAAGATGCTTAAACTTTAGTGTTCCTACTGTCCTACCAATAAGGAAAGGGACTTAGTTCCCATTGGTGTGCTGGCAATCGGATTGAAAAGGAAAGAGAAATTACAGTAAGTGAAATTTCAACTGTTTCTTGAATGGGTGTATTTACATGCGGTATGTGGCTGCGTAATGCTGCACAGCTGATGTTATCCGCTCAGGCTACTACAGGGCTAGGCTTTGATGGGCTTTCACTCTGCACTAGTGATGTACCCCCCATAAAGGTAAGTGCGGGGGCGGCATCGAGAATGCTGAGTCAGGCGGCTTTAGGACTAGAATGGCCCTTGGGCAGTGGGACTTTCTGATGTGCGAGCCCGCAACGATGTCTCCAGGGAAGACTGTATGTCTAGTCTACATACATTTGGAGAGGAGGGTCTGGTGCACAGCCTCAGCCTCTGACACACATTTACTTTCTCCTGCTCTGCAACTACTCCTACAACTGTCTGTTGATTGGATCTTCCATTTCCTTGTGAGTGACACGGTTGTCAAGCCTTCTGAAGTCTCCAATCAGTGTGCTAGCCCCATCCTTATCAGCACACAGGCAGAAAAAAGAAAAAAAAAGCTCTAGCGGGGAGCTCTTTAGTTCCAGCCCTGGTGCTCACACTTTATAAAAATAGACATGTACGGCTATTATTATTAAGAGTTATAATGTTGATAAAGGGGTCAAGTGGTGATAATGGTCTATACTTCTTATCAACATGAACTGTTGTCAGTGTCGGACTGGGACACCAGGGCCCACCCAAAAACCTTAGACTGGGGACCACCAAAAGACCTTAGATCAGGGGCCCACTCTCAGTACTATTATAATTCCTCTCCTCACGCAACCTCTATTCTCCTAGTCTCTTTTCATTACATGCTATAATCTATTATTCAATCTATTTAGTCTCTTTGTTCTCATAGAAATAGGTAATGGCTATAAAATATGCCAAATGTTTTGAAGCAGGAGGGCCCACTGACACCTTGGCCCCTTAGGAGTTTTCCTGATATCCCTATGGGCCAGTCCGACACTGACTGTTGTCACAGATTTCTGATGTCAACAATTAAGGGAAATTGTTGTTGATCCCACAGAATGAAGAATTGCATGTACTTTAAAAAAAAAACCAGTTTCATTAGGTTGGATCATGTAGGATATGCTGAACTGTTTTGTTCATCTATACATTGCCAAAGATTCATAAGAAAAAAAACCTCCCAGTCGTCCAATTATTTCTTTAAATGGCTCCCAGAAAATATAGCACAATACTTGGATTATTTATTGCAGCCCTGTGTCAGAAGTATAAATAGCTATTTAAGGGATACAAATTTCTTCCTGGTGTAATCATAAGTGTAAACCTACCGGTTGAATCTTTAACACTGGCTAAGATGTACTGTATGTAAAAAAGGTATACACGTGCATACCCCATGATGCCGCTTGGCAGATAACACATAATTCTTTATATAATGGACCCCCAATGCAATTTGTGCTGTTGTTACTTGAATTTATCCTGTACAAAAATGACTTCAAATTGGAAAACTACAATAATGCAGCATACAGGGAGGTTTATGGAGTCACAAGTAGCACTAATGTATGCCATTGACTTTATGTGGGAATATGAGATGCAGTGTATATAGCATCATTTATTTTGTAAACATGGCACCTTTTATAGATGGCCTATTTTTTTATATGGACAGGTAGAGAACAATTATTAATAGAATATGCAAAGTATCAATTGGGCAAAAATCTTAAAACAGAATGAGGTAAAGCCTGATGATCCAATAAAGGGAACAAAAAAGTGAGCCAACTAGTAGTGGCAGATACTATGTAAGTGAATATAATCCCTAAAGTAATAAGATAAAATAAATAGTATTAAAACACTGGGACATAGTAACAACAGGTGATAATTTACATGTCATTGTTCCAAAAAAAAAGACCAAGTTCAGTTAACGGGCAAGTCGGGCATGGAGCTTGAAACAGCAATTAAGCCCCTCTGATCCCATAAATAAATACATACCCCGCCTGATATTTTTTGAGCCCACACCTGGAGCCTATAGATTTAAGGGATGTGTGATGTACAGCATTCTCATATAGATAATTTATTTGGAACATCCCTACACTGGAAAAAATAAAGAATCAAGCAGAGATTGATCTGTACCCAGGGCCGGATGTTTGAGTAGTGGAGCCCCTGCCGCAAGAGTTACATGGTCCTAGCGCAGGCTGCGCGATACGTGAGCGAGCGCACTTTCAATGAGGAATGTGTGGGCTTTGAGTCCCCAGTGCTCTGTAGGGATGCGGCTGGGCGGCATGTTGCCCCTAAGTTTTTGCCGTTCTAGGCCCGGGCCTTTGTGGCCTCAGCACAAATCCGGGTCTGCCTGTACCTCTATATAATTAAATGTCCATGTGGGCTTTTTATTGTGGAAAGACAGTTTGGCAACCTAAAGAGTGTACAGGAATGCACAGAATTCCATAAGGGAAGCACAAATAGGACATAGCCCAACAACCAGTAGTGAAGTATTGAGTAGATGCCTATCATGATCCAGCCACCTTCAGGTGCATGCCCATAGATCAAGTGGCAAATTGGCCAATAGGTGGTGATTTGGCAAATGAGTTTTTCAAAATATAGACATATTGCTTATACAAATTATATTGTGCAGCATCAAGTAGCTTGAATGGAGAATTCATTAAGGGCTGTTTTTTGATATGAGTTCATACTTTTCATGATAGACTTAAATCATGCCAAATGGAACTTTTTGGTAAGGTACACTGCATTATTTTTATTAAAAACCTCTCTAATGAGTATTACGTGTTGTTTAATCTTTGATACATTGTTACATATTACACTTGATCACTGTGATACATTTTAATTTAATGTTTTTTTAAATAATGCCTTACACTGGAAGTTTTTATATTAAAAACAAATTGGGTGTTTTAGTAAAATTCACATGTATCATATGTTTAACATAGCAACAATAGAATGCAGTTACTTTCTGATAGGTATGTGAGTGACACCTAGCGGACAGATTAGCAAAATGCGCTTTAATATGTTTGGCTTTTTGCACGTTTAAATTAAATCTATTAAGGCATGAGTTGATCTCATTTTGGTGCCATTTTCACAGTAGTTATGTGTATCCTGTTATCCTTGATAAAGGTCCCAATGTGGACTGAAATGTTGGACACAAGTGGTAGGTGAAATAAAGAGATTTTTACATATGTGTGTGTGTGCGCACATACAGGTATGGGACCTGTTATCCAGAATTCTTGGGACCTGGGATCCGGATAACAGATCTTTCCGTAATTTGGATCTTCATACTTTGTCTGCTAGAAAATCATGTAAACATTAAATAAAACCAATAGGCTGGTTTTGCTTCCAATAATGATTACTTAGTTGGGATCAAGTACAAGGTACTGTTTTATTATTACAGAGAAAAAGGAAATTATTTTTTAAATATTTGGATTATTTAGATAAAATGGAGTCTACAGGAGACGGCCTTTCCATAATTTAGAGCTTTCTGGATAACAGGTTACCGGATAAGGGATCCTATACCTGTATATATGTATACATCTCTCTCTAAATATATACATATTTAGAGAGAGAGAAAGTTATTATATCTGATATATATATTAACTCAAGTGTGTCTTGAGAAATGTCTCATAAAGAGAATGAAATTTTGACAAATACATTTGTATTTTTTCACTTTATTTTAAAGTCCCAGTGTGCATTTATATACTATTATGTTGTTACATTAACCAGTAGATCGCACTTGAGCTTTAGCCAATTATTTTTTGAGTGCACCACATGGCTAAATGTATGTATGTGTGTTTGTATGTATGTGGGTTTGTGAGTATTAGAGAGTGTGATGTATGACAGTATGAGAGTATGAGAGTGTGTAGAGTATAAGAGTGTGTAGAGTATTAGAGTATGGAAGTATACAGAGTATTCAAAGTATGTAGTGTATGGTAGTGTCTAGAGTATGTTAAAGGACCAATTAAACATTTTTTTAGTATACATTAAAAAAAAACACCAAGACAAATTAAACTTTAAAATTGCATACCCTTTATTGAGAAATAACTTAGCAAAACTCTGCTTCCGCTCCTCTTCAGAAAAGGCGACAGGGCGACAATCCATTTTGCGCCGCTCGATTTCTCCTCCCTGGTTATATCCTATAAGGAAAGCAGGGAGGAGAATTTGAGCGCCACACTATTGATCGCCTGATCGCTTTCTGAAGAGGAGAGGAGGTAAGTTATTTCTTAATAAAGACTTTGCGATTTTAAAATTTAATTTGTCTTGGTGTTTTTTTTCAATGTATAGTAGCGAATTTTTTAAAAATATTTTTTGATGTTACTGGTCCTTCAAATATGGGAGTATATAGACTATATACTATGGTAGTATGCAGAGTGCACCATGTATGTGGGGTATGAGAATATGTAGCTAATGTAAGTGTGTGAGTTTATGAGTGTAAGAATGTATTTAGCTAATGTGAGTATGTGTATGCAGAGTATATAGAGTATGTAGAGTGTGGGAGTGTGTAGACTATGTTAAGTATGTTGAGTATGTAGTATGTAAGTATGTTAGTTTATGATTATGACAATGTTTAGAGTGTGTAGCGAGTGTAGACACTATATAGTATTTAGATAATGTTGAGTATGTATAGAACGTGAGCAGGTATGCAAAGTATGGGATGATGCAAAGTGTGCAGAGTATAGCGGTATGCAGAGTAAGTAGTGTGTGCAGAGTGGGCAGGGTATGTAGAGTTTGATAGTATATAGAGAATGGGAGTATGCAGAGCATGCAGAGTGGGAGTATGTAGAGAGTATATATATTATGAAGAGTAAGAGAGTATACAAAGTATGGGAGTACACAGAGCATGCAAGGTAAAGGAGTATGCAGAATGTGTAGCATATGGCAATATGTATGGGAGTATAAATTATGCAGAGTATGGAGACTATGGGAGTATGAAGAGTAGGAACATTATGGAAATGTGAGTATGGGAGTATGAAAAGTATGGAGTATGAGGATTATGGTTCATCTTTCAGTGTTTTATAAAATAGTAAATTTCTGGCAACTTTGCAATCGGTCTTCATTTTTCATTTCTTATAGTATTGTTAATTACTTGCTGCATTGTTCTGCCTATTTTGCAGCCAAAAATCTATTGGTCTGTAAGGTTACAATTTTAGTGTTACTATTTATCACCGAGCTGCCCATTCAGGGTCTATCCTATCATCTTCCAGCCTCTCACTCATACTGCTGCCAACTGCTAGAATAAGCAGGACCCTAGCAACCAAACTGCTGATGAAAGCTTCTAAATAAAATTTAAAAACTACCAGTTGCAAAAAGTCTTACTAAATTTAATTTAAAGGTGAACAACCCTATTAAAGACTTCACCACTACATCGTGTTATATCACTCAGACACTCTGCCTGGCCTACCACTTTTCACTACAACTTTTTCATTTCATCAGCTACACTCACACACCTGAGGATTTTCACCTGACTCGCCAACACCGACTTCTCAATAGTATGTATAATTAATATTTGCAATATGTGGAGGACAGTTTCCCTTAAAGATAACTTTTAGTATGTTATAGAATGGCAAATTCTAAGCAACTTTTCAAATTGGCCTTCGTTGTTTATTTTTCTTTTTATGGTTTTTGAATTATTTTCCTTCCTCTACTGACTATTTCCAGCTTTTAAATGAGGGTCACTGACCCCATCTAAAAACAAATTCTCTTTAAGGCTACAGATTTATTGTTATTGCTACTTTTTAATACTCGTCTATCTATCCAGGCCCTCTCCTATTCATATTATGGGGTAATTTGGACCAATGATGGCCAAAAACAGAGATAAACATGTTGGATATGCACATTTTACACTTAAGGGTTGAATGAGTCAATTAAATGACAGTTTTTCTGTAATTGTATACTATATAGTTTTCTTTCTCCTTTACAGTAAGGTAGAAGACAACACTGAGCAGTGCCAGATTGGGGGTCTGGGGACCACCGGGATTTCCGTCTCTGGGATCCCTCACACCCTCCCTGGCCCCATTCGCATCCACCATACACGGCCCCCCTCCCTAGCCTGCTTCCCCCCTGCACAGCCACCCTGCATGCATACCTGGTTTTCTCTTATTACGGTACGATCATGGGCCAGTAGTGGAAGTCAAAGAGCAGCAGCTAGGCTAGGGTCACCAGCAAGGTGCAGGTCTGGGTCGGCAGGGCCTACATTGGCCTGGGGCCCACTGGGGTTTTTTTTCCAGTGCCCTGTTGGCCCAGTCCATCCCTGAAACTTAGGGGGTTGTTTACTAAACCTCCATTTTATCTGGTCTGGCTTTTTGGAGCAAAAACTTTTCGTGGAATAAAAAAACCTTAAGTTTTTTAGATTTATTATACCCCAATACTACAAAAAGCCAGAATCTGAAAATCCGCCATCTCAGACCTGTCTCAATTTGAAGTTATCGTGGTCTGTGCTGAGTTTAGCCTGAAAAAAATCATGGTTTTCTGGCAAAAATTCAGAAAAATTAGAGCGATTCTGGTTTTTGCTCAATTTTATCGAGTTGTTCCACAATCAGATTTATTCAGGTATTTTTTTTAATAAATAAGGTCAAATCGAGCATGGGAGTTTGGTCTTTTTTTAAATAAAATATGAAATAAATTCAGATTTTAGTAAATAACCTCCTGAATGTCAGTCATGTGACTGACTCCTTCTACTCAGTGAGTATGTATGTGGCTGTGTATTGCTATTATTTCAGGTTCCTCAAGCATATTCCAAAAATATGAAAAACATATTGATACAATAATGTAGTATTTTTGGGGCTCTGATGAACTGAATGAATCATTGATATTGCACCATTACCATTGTTGTGTTATATTTACTTTAGCATTAGTTCTGTGTTTTCCACTGTTGTTTTATTCTGTAAGACTGTTGGGATTGCTATGGTGGTTTATCACAAGGAAGAGCAAGTCTGATACATACACCTCAAGAGCACCACAATATAATTCAAGAGCATACCTCTGCGTCTTATAACGGCAGCTGCTTAGTTATTTCTTCACTGGTGCAGTTCACAAAACAACTATTTTGTGAGATTTCATGACATTGTTGTATTTTTTAAACATATCACTGAAAGGATTCTTCCCTTTAAAAATGGCACCCTCTTCTAACAGGCTTTTTACAGGCAGAAGTGCCCATGGCCAGCTTTATACATAGGGCACCCCTAGGCCAGGAACACTTGTCAGCCCCCTACCCCTTTTCCACCTTCCCCCCTACATATGTGCATACACTCATCTGCAAGCCTTATCTCAAGGATTGGCAAGCAGGAGATTTAAAGAGCTAGTCAAATTCTTGCATGCCCCCAGTGCTTCCAAACCCATTGCGATACAGCTAGGGGGCATGCCACCCCTAAAATGATGCCACCCTAGACTCGGGCCTTTTCACAAATCCATGCCTGGATGTGCCTTAATCAGGGACACTTCACATCACGGAGAACAGGGAATATGGATGTGCATACACAAGTGCCAAGGTGAAGTGGGTTAGAACATGGTGACCCCCTGCTGTTAGGAGTTATAATTATAGTTATTATAAAATATAGACCTGATTCATTATTGGCTACTGGAAGTTGGATTGTTGCTAGTTAGAACATGGTGACCCCCTGCTGTTAGGGGTTATAATTATAGTTATTATAAAATATAGACCTGATTCATTATTGGCAACTGGAAGTTGGATTGTTGCTAGTTAATCCTTGTGTGAGCCATACAGCCACCAGCCTGGTGTCAGGCCTGTATTTCCAGGCTTCTGTAACACCAACAACTCTTGGCATATGGGGATCTGCGTATGGTATGTCTAATTTAGTCAGGAACCAGTTTGTTTAAATCTTTAAAAGCCAGGAATCTGTTAGACATATATGAATGCTTAGAACACATGCAATTTAGGAAGAATCCATTATAGTGCTGTTGTATTTCCTATGTTTTGCTGGTGGTAAGAAATTACACCCAATGCAGTGTTCTACAATGTTTATTTCAGTAGTATCAGTAATACACTTTATACAATAAAATTCCTTAAATGAGCTTGCTATTGAACAGGGAAAACTCACATATGTTGAAAGATGACAATATATTCAGAGCACCATTGATATAAAGTGCTGGATCAGCACAGGTTCTGCTGTAAATGATCTGAACGTAGACAGCACTGCTTCCCTTTCTTTAAAGTCCAACCTATCTAAGGGCTCATTCCATCTGAATGTTTTAATTCAAAGATCTCCTGAAATTTTCACCAAGTGAAAAAGCACTAGTAAGATAAGACTCCATCTGCTTATAAAATCACATTTATTTACTGAATACCATGTGACTGAGCCCCAAGCCAACAAATGTTTAAAGCAGGAACTCAGCACCAAGAGGAAAAACGCAGGTTTCCTGTCCTTTAATAAAAACATGAGCTATGAATTAAAAAATACTTTTCTATTTACTAAACAAAGAAATAATATGGTATGGATTATCCTAGCACCTATTGCTATGAATCCTTTGTCCTCACTTTGGCAGAATAAGACATCCATCAGTTTGTAAAACATCAATTTATGATAGGTTGTATAGGGAAAACAGTTAAATGCATTATTGTATGTACATGCATTTATAAAACTGGCATATGACCACCAATGTGACTTTAAATTGAAAAAGGCATTTGAATGGAGGTACACAGTGTCTAGGCCTCCAGTATGTTTGTTACTGTCCACATAGCAATATGGGCAAGGCTAAAGTTACTCTGGTAGTGAGAATTACACAAGTTTTACACAACTGCAGTGATTTAGGCCAGTGGTATTCAACTTGTACATTTTTTACTTTCGCACAATTTCTTTCCTATTTCTTGGACATCAAATGTACAAAAGGTTGTCGAACAGCTTATAATTAATCATCAGAGATGTTACATTATCTGGTACCAAATCAGAGTTGGATTGCTCAATACAGGCCACATACACAGCCTGTACATTTAGGGGGTAACCCATAGCAACCAATCAGCCATTAGCTTTTTTTCAGCCAGCTGCAAGTTAAAGGGATACTGTCGTGGGAAAACATGTTTTTTTCAAGACGCATCAGTTAATAGTGCTGCTCCAGCAGAATACTGCACTGAAATCCATTGTTCAAAAGAGCAAACTGATTTTGTTATATTCAATTTTGAAATCTGACATGGGGCTAGACATCTTGTCAGTTTCCCAGCTACCCCCAGTCATGTGACCAATGCTCTGTTAATCTTCAGTCACTCTTTACTGCTGTACTGCAAGTTGGAGTGATATCACCCCCCCCCCCAGCAGCCTAACAACAGAACAATGGGAAGGTAAAGAGATAGCAGCTCCCTAACACAAGATAACAGCTCCCTGGAAGATCTAATAATAGCACTCAATAGTAAAAGCCAAGTCCCACTGAGACTGATTCAGTTACATTAGTAGGAGAAATAACAGCCTGCCAGAAAGTAGTTCCATCCTAAAGAGCAGGTGCAAGTCACATTACTGGGGCATCCGGGAAAATGACAATATGTCTAGCCCCGTGTCAGCTTTCAAAATTGAATATAAAAAATCTGTTTGCTCTTTTGAAAAAGGGATTTCAGTGCAGAATTCTGCTGGAGAAGCACTATTAACTAATGCATTTTGGGAAAAACATGTTTTCCTATGACAGAATCCCTAGTACTGAAAACAATCATGCTTATGCATTAGCTATCTGACCCCCCTTGTTCCTCAATGAGGGCGCTGCCGTATTTGTGCTGCAGTCCTCTATTAGCATTAGAAACTCCAACTGACAGGTTGAGAAGGGACACTCAGGTGGGCAAAACAGTCAGGTTTAGGAACTTCAACCAACAGTTAATTACTAAAGCAGCCCTATCTAGTTTTTTAGTGTCAGTACCACTTTAAGTTACAAATGTCAATAAGTCAAATGAAGATGTCACCTACTATCACAAAGTGTTTGTACTATAAAGTAAAAGCTCAGCACTCTAAAATGTGTGTACAGATATGGGATCTATTATCAGGAAACCAATTATCCAGTAGTCTCTAAAATATACCATTTCTAATCTCATATTCAAACAAGTAATTCTTAATGTTTGGCTGACATGCTTTTTTTCTGTAATAATATATTAAATAGCCTTATGGCATAGTGTTCTATATAACATAAATATGTCATATCTGGAAATATCCAAATCTCAAGCATTATATATTATATTCTACTATTATATAATAGATCCCATACATGTACGATTACAATCTGTCCTTGTGAGTACTCCGTTAAACCGAAGAAGTCACTTGGGTGAGTGGTGAAATGCTTCCAATATTATTCAAAGAGTCAAAATTTAACTTATTACTAATTTACATACTTTATATCATGTCCTGTAAAAATGAAAACCTCCATACCCGTGAACACATTAATAAGATTAATGATCAAGGTGACATAGGTGCACAATGATTGTTCAACCTTAAATAGGAAACCAAGCATTTTTGTTGACAAACCTTAGCCATGTTAAGCCTTTTCTTTGCCTTTCTTACTTAATAAGCAAAACAAAGAGATATCAAGTCTGGGTTATTATTAGGCTACCAGTTGCCTCCATTTCTCATCCATCAGTTAACCAGAGATCCTGTGATCTTTCTTCCAAGAGTGCGTCTCAGGCCAATACATAAAGAAGGTTTTTATAATTAAACACTCACACGGTCACACATCCAGATTGCGAACAAGGGTTTATTAATATTTTGCAGATGAGACCCAAGTCTGGGAGTCAGGATCATGAGGCGAGATTCTGTTTACAGCCAGTAATATAAAGTACACGAGAGCCATGATTATCCTGTAAAAAAGAATCCTTATAAACGTTGCTTAGTGATGTCATTGGTTATATTCAGTGTTTAGTGATGTAATTTGTGTCAGATGACTCAGAGACATGGGCATTATATATAATAATATAATCCCTGTTGTAAAAATATGAGGATATTAAAAGTCACCTAACCTGTATAAAAGCACTTCTAACATCCTTACATTTAACCACAAGGGGTACATTACTCAGGGAGGTTCACCTTGTTAGATACACATCATCACATGCCAGACAATCAGCCTGACCTAGACCTGGAATGAAAACTGAAATTTGTGCTATTATAGTCTCAGCTTAGGTACTGCCAATGCTCATCATTCAGTTCTGAAGAGGGGCCAGGCAGTCTGTTAAATGGAGGACTCGATTAGTGATGTGCGGGTTGATCCGAAACTTACAGTGACCCGTGGGTTGACCACCTGTTGGGTGGGTTCGGGTGAAATTTGGCCAACCCTTGCGGCTTGGGTGCGGGTCAGACTGGGAAAGTACACTCCTGAAGAGTCCCTGTTTTGGAACCAGAGGCATGAACAGAGCAGCGTATAGAGTGAACAGGTAAAGGTAGGGTGCGGGTCCTACAAGGCAACATTTTGAGGGTTAGGGTCAGGTACAGATTAAGGTATTGTGGGTTAGGGTCAGGTACAGGTTGAATTTTTCCTGACTATATACTATGTGAGTATCCTCTGCAGGCTTTTCAAGTGCTTCTCCCTCTCTCTCTAATTGTAGTTTGGCAGAGCATAGGGGAATGAATGTTCTTTGGCATTCTAGTAAAATGTCCACAAGTATTTTTAAAGTGACTTAGCTGTGTAGCTTATGTGTAGTATTTATCTGCTGCACCCAAAGAGGTTATGCAGCATTAATTTAAAAAAAAACCCATCAATAAATCATATTACCCGGTGGCGGTTTAAGCAATTCTTTCCATTAGAACCACACTCAAAAGTTTTTGGGTGTTCATATTCACGCAGGATACCCTTATAAAATAAAGTGCTTATTCTAATGCACTTCACATGGTTTTTGCATAGGGCTGGGTTTATAAATAAAAAGGTGAGCTGCAGTAACATATTCCAATTTATATTTCTCCAAAAACATCTTTTATTTTAAATAAAGGTACTATTTATCTCCTAAAATAACTTCCTAAAAATAAATGTAAAAAACTAACAGAAGACAAAAAACCAAGTAACGAGATTGCTTCATTGGATTATACTAGGTCTTGATAAACATTTAAAAAAAAA